>NC_047171.1:24678281-24978281 GCF_009819705.1 Hippoglossus hippoglossus
CAGCTATATCAGATTTAGAGGATAAAAAACAATTATCTCTGGTACACAACGTGTCCTCATTTATTTGCCTCTCTGATCACTCCAATACCTTTTGGTTGTTAGTTAATGTAAATCAAGGAAACAATTTATTAATTCAAGTTTTATTATTTCTTCTGATATGCAACTGTTTGTTTGTTTGTTTTTTACTTTGATTGCTACAACATCTACCTCTCAGAATAACAAGGACAGCCTGCAACTGACAGGCCCCCCTGATTTTCAGTTCACCTCAGTCACTCTAAGCAGACCTCACAATATGTTGCTTCGACAAACGGTCTTAAAAACTGCATAACAAGTTCAGAGAAAATATGGAATATTATTAGATAAAGTCACATACCATAGGCATAGCTCCGGAAAGGCGGAGGAATTCCTGGTCTTGTCACAATATCTGGAAGAGGTTTGGGATGTAATATTACATAAATATTGTATGTTATGATATGATGCATCCTGCTCCATTTAACTCACCGTCTCTGACCAGCTGTATGAAGTCCTGCACCGTCTGGTCCAAGCTGACCCCGTGAAAAACTACTGGTTTGAAGTTTCTGTGCTCGAATGACCTGACCAGACGAACTGTGACCACGGCTTCATTGGCCATGTCCTGCTGCAGAACACCACGCGACCGTGCTTTTACTGCAATTTCAAACAGTTACGTGCAAGGATGTGTTTAGCATGTGTTTTAAGGCTGATTTCCGGGTATGTCCTAAGGCCAGACTAGTCGAGAATGTTCAGGAATGAAGACTCGAAGAGTCGATAACCGAGCGCTCTTTGGATTGCCTCTGCAGAGCCGGAGAGCCCCTGACCCGTTTTAGAACTACGCATGCGCGAGCCACCGCTTTAGACATACGCATGCGCGAGTTCCAGACCCACTCAAGGAAGGAAATTGAACATCTAGCATTTGTATTAACATAATCTAGGCTGAAAATTACAACACTAGTAGTGTGTGTGTGTGAGAGAGTGTGATGGTACATGTAAGAGAGTATAGTAGTGTGTGTGTGTGTGTGTGTGTGAGAGAGAGAGTATGATGGTACATGTGTAATGGGGTTCATTCTTAATAAAAGCTTTAGTTAAAACAGGATAATTTTAGCAGTGTTACTTTCCCAGTTATGTTTATATGTCATTGTAGATATAAGATCACAGCTCTAATTTACCTGACAGAACGGCGATGCCTATAGGACGCGGGGAGTCGGCGAAGTTTATTTAGGGACACCGTAGGAGCTCTCTCCCTCTTTCTCTCTCTCCACTGCTGGTCCTGTAAGGAAATTTAGCGGGGGCGCAGAAGGTGTGGACGCCAATTGTTTGTTGTGGTAAGTTGTATTAATTGAAGGTATGGCATAATGATGTGTTTTATGTTTGTTAATATTTTGAAACATTTTAATAACCTTTTTTAATGATTGTGTGACCTAATACGACAGGTCTGTTTCATAGGGCTGCCTTCAGGCAGGATATTTACGGTCACTGTTTTTTCCCACATTAAGATTTCATTTAGATTATTTGGCCTTGTTTAGAATTAGTTTTCTTTCTGATTAGTTTGTTTGATTTCTGGTTTCTTTGTTTTATTTTATTTTGTTCTTTGTTCTATGGGCAACGTGCAATATGGTTGACAGGTACTGTGCAATCCTGGTGTAATGGCTTGAATATTGGTGAGTTATTGGCTCCGTAAACTAGAGACCCTCTTCTGTTATTTCATTGTATAATATCGCTTGCAGTGATAATCCACTGGTGCAATCACACCAGTGTTAGGATTCTTAAAGTGTGCTGTGCTTGTTTTACACTTGATAATTTAGCTTTGTTAAATTGGGTCTTGAGCCTTTAACTTCTCTCTTTTTAATCTGTTATTTATATCAAGTATAGGCCAGTACTCCATACTTTGCACATGATCCTGTGCTGTTTGATCAGTCTTTTTAAATCATTTGTCAGACTTGAATAAATTGTCTATTTATGGAATCATCAGCCTCCCGTCTCGTTTATTCTGGATATATGTGGTGAACCCGATTGGCATTCAACTGTCACCCCAAACTTTTGACCACTACACATGTAAGAGTAGTGTGTGTGAGAGTGATAGTGTCCCTTGACCTGTTGATCTGACCCCATATACCTGGCAGAACAACAACCTAACAGAGCAACGTAACAAAATAAACACAGACTTGCTGTAAAATAATACAACATAGAGATAGGCCCAGTGAAAAAGGGGGAGAAAGCACCCTTTTCACAATCACATAGGCCAGAATGAGGATAAATCCATCAAAATCAAAGAGCATCTCAATAAACAAAAGTAGGAGATCAGATCATTGGTTCTATATTAATGGAGAACACATTCCATTGCTGTCTGAGAAACCTAAAATAAGCCTTGTACGATGCTAAAATGCAAGCCTTAAACCTGGCAAATTAAAGCTGTGGTGCCCACACTTTGGCCTGTTATCCTAACTGATGTGTCCACTTACAGTAGTCGATGTTCCCCTCACAAGAGTTGAGAACATGAATAGAATGATCAACTCCTATGTGAGAATGTGGTTAGGAGTACCAAGATGTATGAGCAACATCGGCCTGTATGGACACAGCATACTCGAGCTGCCTATCTCAAGTCTTGTGGAGGAGTTTAAATGCACCAAGACAAAGCTGGAGTGATGACCCTCTCACACATCTATAAGGGCTGTTGGACCAGATTCAAGAGTTTATTGTCATGTGCACAACAATTACATTCAGCAGTCGCCTGGCAATGAAATGCTTGGGTCACAGGCTCTCTTCTAGCAATGCTCAAAATATTACACAAGCAAAAAAATATAGAATTAAAAATAAATATAGAAAAGAATATTGAAAGAAAAAAAATATATATATATATATATATATATATATATATATATACACCTAAAGAAAAAAATTCTGCAAATATGGTAAGGTGCAGAGTTAGAGGAATTATGGCAGATTGGAGGAGTTTAAAAGTCTTATGGCCTGGGGGATGAAACTGTCTCTGAGCCTGGTGGTGCGGGCCCAGATGCTGCGGTACCGTCGGCCAGACGGCAGCAGGCAGAACAGTTTATGGCTGGGGTGATAGGGGTCTTTAATGATCCAGTTGAACTTCTTCCTACACCGCTGGGTGTAGAGGTCCTCCATGGATGGTAGCTCCTTCCTGGTGATGTGCTGAGCAGACTTCACCACCCTCTGTAAAGCCTTACGGTTCAGGGCGGTGCAGCTGCCATACCAGGCGGTGATGCAGCCAGTCAGGATACTCTCTATGGTGCACCTGTAGAAATTGTGGAGAATCCTGGCATCCATGTTGAGCCTGCGGAGGAAGAAGAGCCGCTGTCTGGCCGTCTTCCTGTGTGGTGGGTCCAGGTCAGGTCATCACTGATGTGGACCCCGAGGAACCTGAAGCTGCTGACTCGCTCCACTGTAGTCCCGTTGATGGAGAGGGGGCGTGTTCTACTCCTTGTCTCTTCCTGTAGTCCACGATCAGCTCCTTCGTTTTGCTGACGTTGAGTTGGAGGTTGTTTTCCTGCACCAAGATGTCAGGGCTCTGACCTCCTCTCTGTAGGCCTACTCATTGTCGCCGGTGATCAGGCCTATGACAGTCGTGTCATCAGCAAACTTTATGATGGCGTTGGAGCGCTGGGTGGCCACACAGTCATCCGTGAACAGGGAGTACAGGAGAGGACTGAGCACGCAGCCCTGGGGGGCACCGGTGTTTAGAGTCAGGGTGGAGGATGTGGTGCTGCCTATCCGCACAGCCTGTGGTCTGCCCTCCAGGAAGTTCAGGATCCATCAGAGGGTGATGTTGAGCCCAAGGTCTCTGAGCTTGGTGACGAGCTTCAGGGGCACGATGGTATTGAACGCTGAACTGTGGTCAATGAACAGCATTCTCACATATGTGTCCCTCTGGTCCAGGTGGGAGAGGGCAGTGTGAAGGGTGAGGGAGATGGCATCTGCAGTTGCCTGTAGTCAGGGAGGGAGGAGGTGATGAAGGATTTGACTAACCACTCAAAACACTTCACGATGGTGGAGGTGAGTGCTACTGGGCGGAAGTCATTCAGGCAGAGGGTTTTTGTATTCTTCGGAACAGGGTCAATGATGGTCTCCTTGAAGTATGCGGGGACTACAGACTGGAGCAGTGACGGGTTGAAAACGTCTGTGAACACATCTGCCAGCTGATCTGCATTGACCATTTATGGTTAAATGTGGGCGTGTAGAGGGCGGAATATGAGGCAGATCCACGTTCGAACGTTTCCAGGTGGACTGTGATTTATAAAGGGAACATTGCGTTTAGGTGTGCATGCACAAGGTTTTATAAACCAGATTTTTTCTTTGCATACGCCATTTTCAGCTTTTGTGCGCACGTACACTTTTAGTATGAATCATACGTACCGTTTTATAAATGAGGCCCCAGGAGTGGTCAGATAGAGCAAGCCCGAGATTGGTAGATGTTGGTGGACGTTGGCTAGCGGCTTACAGTCCCATCACATATCGTCGCTTCCACCCTGAGAACAGACCTGATACTCTGGTCCAACACCCGGCGGATATACTTCGTACTTCGAAACAGACTGAAAAATGATTTTAAACGATATAAATGACATATTTTATATGATATCAATTATCAAATATGCATCCCATACTTTGTATTCCCCTTCTGTTGTCCTGGAGTTTTAATTTTCCCAATTTTTCCAATCGCATAATTAAATGTACCCCTCTGCCCATCCACTACAAGCACACAAGCAGATAGACAGAGAGAGAAAGGGTGGGGGGGGGGGCTATGAAGACCATCATTTACCCCCGAACCCCTACATTCAACGGGTACAACAACAAGCGGAGAAAGCAGAATCGCGGGCTGACCGGCGCGGAGAAATGCATGTCCCAGTTAGCTTTGTTAGTGAATGGTTTCCCCCAGATAGGAGGTGACCCTTATTCCATATCGGGGATGATTTACACCATATGCTTTTAACCTTTAGGAACTTTTCTGCTACTTTGAGTTGAAATTTGGTCATAATATAAACCACATGTCCTTTAACCTTATTGGAGCTATTATCTCCTGTTCCACATTTTCCATGATAAAACTATCTCCTTCTGTCCAATAGCTGAGGTTTTTTAAAATCAATGCCCAATGATAGAATTTCTAATTTGGACATGCCCATCTCCCACCTGACGTTTTGAATTGACGAGCTACCCACTTTATACTGGGTTGTTTACCGTTCCAAACATAATATCATAATAAAGAATGCAGCTTTTTCCAATATCCTTCTGAGGAAGCAAGTGGGATCATTGAACTAATAAATTTGGGGTAAAATGTTCATTCTGATGACTGATGGGACTGACGCTGGAAGATGTCTCCATCTTTTGATATATTCTTCTATTTAAAAAATAATAACGCTATTTAGTGAGATGTGGCACCTACTGTAATAGGGGAAATCTGAGGACATTTCCGAATTAATTGTGCAAGTGGTTCAATGGAAATATTAAAGATCAGAGGAGATTGGGCATCTCCCTGCCGTGTGCCCTGCTGAATATCAAATAAATCGGAGAAGCCTCCTCCCACACATATCCGAGCTGAAGGATTAGCATATTGTGTTTGAATCATTTTAATAGATTTATCTCCAAAGTTAAATTATTTTAGCAGTGACGGGCGACAGTGGCTGACAGGTAGAGTGGTCGTCTGCCAACCAGGTCGGCAGTTTAATCCCTGTCTTCCCCATCTGCATGCCGAAGTGTCCTTGGATAATGGCAAACTGTACTGTAAAGCGTTTTGAGTGGTCATCAAGACTAAAAATACAAACCATTTACCATTTTACAACCCTACAAAGATAAAGTATATATAGGAGGCGGCAAATGTTATCAGAGGCAAGACAACGTCCCCTGATGAATCCTGTTTAGTCTGGGCTAATTATTATCCCAACCATTGTCTCAATTCCACCTGGTAGGAACCTGGAAAATATCTTCAGATCTCCTATTAACAGAGAAATTGGACGATGATTAGCACATTCCAAGGGTTCTTTACCGGGTTTGGCTATGACCGTGATCAGGGCTGTATTTACGTAGGTCTCTGTGAAAACTGCCATTTTCAGGACTTCACACAAACGACCGCCAAACCCAAATGGAACAGCAGATGCTGTTGAAGTGCCAGAGGTCAAAGCAAGAAATCAGTGCTGCCTTGTTGCAACAGCAAATAAAGTCTAACCAACTGAAAGAGCAGGAGCTTCAACAGTTACCAAAGTCGAAACCCAAGGCAGCTTATTTCATCCCTGAACTGGGATTTTACATTTTTGCAAGAAATCCCACATTACAACAGTTAAACAAATGTAGGAAAGTGGATTTAATTCTTGTCACTAATGTTTTTGATGTGCAAGTGCCGGTAAATACAAATAAGAGGAGCTGAGACAGCTCTTGATTGAGAAGCTGGTGGAGAAGAGGTTGTTTGCTGGTCCATCCACTGCAGACGGAGAGAGGAAAGCTGACGTGGGTCTCAGGGATGTCGGCAGAGGAGCTCCGGCTGAAATCAGGAATTACAAGTGCAGGCTATGGAACGCCAGTCTGGAGTCGCTCCCCATTCACCTGTCACACAGCAACACGCACCCACCCCCACGAGAAAGCTTTGACATGAGCAGGCACATTGCACTGGTGTCACCTTTCAGAGAGTCTGAGGTGGATTCGTATTTTAATGCATTTGAGAACATTGCAGCCACTTTAAACTGGCCAAAGGCTGTTTGGTCATTATTGCTTCAATGTATCTTAGTAGGGAAAGCTCAGGAGGTGTGTGCCACCCTCACAGTGGAACAGAGTCTGAAGTATGATATTGTAAAGGCTACTGTGTTACGTGCGTATGAATTAGTGCCTGAAGCATATCAACAAAAGTTTAGTTGTGGAAAAAATGTCAACCAGACCTATGTGGAGTTTGCTCGTGAAAAAGGGGTTGTCTTTGATAAATGGTGTCAGGCCAGTAAAGCCAAGGATTTTGCGCAGCTGCGAGAGCTTATGTTGTTAGAAGAAGTGTGTGCCAGAGTGGATCGTAGTTTACCTGAACAGACAAAAGGTTGGTCTCTTGCCAAAGCTGCTGTTCTTGCGGATGAGTTTGGTCTAACTCATAAAAGTGTTTTTTGTCTCCCATGCGTTACCAGACCCCTGTGTCTGCTGAAAATTTAAATCCCCGGTCTCCTTAAGTCTATCGGGACGCTCTGAAGTATAGCGAACGCGCCGGCAACGAGGCAGGGATCATTTCACTCATTTGATTGGTTGACCAGTGGTCAACACTACACCTGGCATTCTATTGGTTGGGTAATTCTGACAGGGTTGTTGCAATCAAAAAAAAAACCAAGAATAGAGGAGAAATCTAAGAGCAGACGATTCACAAGTGCACAGAAAGCAGCTCAAGTGCAAACACAGGAAATCCGTGCGAGCACACAGTTTGAGCAGAAGCAAAGCAAATTTAAGTGCAAACAGGGGCTATTTGAGTGCATTACATTTCATTTAGCTGACGCCTTTATCCAAATCAACTTACAATAAGTGCATTCTACGATGAGGGTACAAACCCAGAACAACAAGAATCAAGAAAGTACTATTTATTCAAGAAAGCCAAACTACAGTGCTATAAGTAAGTGCCATTTAAGTGCTACTAAATTGTTAGTTTAAACTTTTATTCAAGGTATAGTCGGAAGAGGTGTGTTTTTAGTTTGCGGTGGAAGATATGTAGACTTTCTGCTGTCCTGATGTCATCGGAGAGCTCATTCCACCATTACGGAGCCAGGACAGCAAACAGTCGTGAGTTTGTTGAGTGTTTAGCTCGCAGTGAGGGAGCAACAAGCCGATTGGCAGATGCAGAGTGGAGTGAACGGGCTGGGGTGTAACGTTTGACCATGTCCTGGATGTAGACTGGACCTGATCCGTCCGTTCGTACTAATGTTTTAAAATGGATACGGGCAGACACTGGTAACCAGTGAAGGGAGCGGAGTAGTGTGGGTGAATTTAGGTATGTTAAAGACCAGTCGAGCTGGTGCATTCTGGATGAGCTGCAGAGGTCGGATGGCACTAGCAGGTAGACCAACCAGGAGGGAGTTACAATAGTCTAGGCGTGAGATGACCAGAGCCTGGACCAGAACCTGTGCTGCCTTCTGAGTGAGAAGGGGACGTATTCTCCTTATGTTGTGCAGCATGAATCTACAGGAACATGTTGTTGCAGTAATGTTGGCAGTAAGGGAGTTGTCAAAGGTAATAGTCATGTCATGGATGGGAGAGCCTTTCCCTGGAAGGAAAAGTAGTTCAGTCTTGTCAAGGTTAATTTTCAGGTGGTGTGCGGACATCCACTGAGAGATGTCAGTCAGACAGGCAGAGATTTGTGCTGCTACCTGTGTTTCAGATTGGGGAAAAGAGAGGATTAGTTGGGTGTCATCAGCATAGCAATGGTAGGAAAAGCCATGTGAGTGAATGACAGAGCCCAGAGAGTTGGTGTACAGAGAGAAGAGGAGGGGACCCAGGACGGAACCTTGAGGGACCCCAGTAGTGAGAGGACAAGGTTCAGAAACAGATCCTTTCAAAGTTACCCGGTAAGTCCGGTCGTTGAGGTAGGATGAGAGCAGGGAGAGAGCAGAGCCTGTGACACCCAGGTCCTGAAGGGAGGAAATAAGGTTCCTAGCAAGGGCAGGGTTTTGATGAAAAGTAATACACAATCTGAACATAAATTCAACAAGTCATGCTTTCAAACTGAAAGAAGGAAAAAAACTCCATATTGCAGGGGTTGATCTCATTATCAGAAATTATTTGGCTGCAGAAAAAGGGTTTCCTGCGACTCCAGAGGTGACTGAAAATCAGACTGCTGATGTGCGTGTTGCTCCCGCTCTGCTCGACTTGCCTCTCGTTTCACGACGCACACCGAGAGTTCTAAGTTTGGTGATTTAGCGGAACTTTTGGATAATTTTTGGAAGTCATCTGATGAATCGGTCAGCCCCTCCTCTGAAAATAAAAGTGTACCTGACCTGTTACTGTTGATGTGTTACCAGATGAGAAAGAGTTGTGTTTAGCTGTAGAGAAAGATCAGCTCATCAGAGCGCAGAAGTCTGATTGTACGCGTTAACTACCTGTCTGTCTGCTGCCCAGAATCAGAAAAATATTATCCAGCCTTCTGCATTTGCTGCGAGAGAGGTGGCTTGCAGACGGACCCATAGTCTAAAGCAGGGGTCGGCAACCTTTTGTTGTGCCAATGTGAACATTTCTTGTTACTTAGTCTGCCATATCAAAATTATTTTTAATATTATGTTTTATTATTGAACTGCATTAATATTTCCAACAGACATGTCATTTTATTCCATCCATATTGGCTATATATAGAACAACACTCTAAAGAAGCATGTTTATCTCATTATGATTGCAATAATAAGTCATTATCCCCACCAACCACACTCATATTCAGATTTGCGAAAGCTTGCTTCAATCGCATGGTTTTTGGCAGTGGCAAAGACTTTGAGAGAGTTGACCTGCTTCCCATACCTGGACACTGCACGTTTGATTCTCCCTTGTCTGACTCATCTTTGAAACTTCTTTCGTGCTTTGTCTCAAAGTGGGGCTTAAAGGGGACATAGCATGCCAATTTTACCACAAGTTGATATGGTTCCTTGGGGTCTTAATGAAATGTCTGTAACATACTTTGGTCAAAATACCACAAGGATCATTTAAAACAGCACCCTTTTTACCCTGTATAAAACAGCCCTCCACAGAGTGACCTGTTTTGAGTGCCTGTTCCTTTAAATGCTAATGAGCCAGCTCCCCCCTCCCCCCTCATGATTTTAAACGATATAAATTACATATTTTATATGATATAAATTATCAAATATGCATCCCATACTTTGTATTCCCCTTCTGTTGTCCTGGAGTTTTAATTTTCCCAATCACATTGTTAGGGTTGCCATCGTTAAGGGTTGAATAACCGGGCACCGATATCCTTGATTCTCGGAGGAATAACACACGCAGCCGTCATCTGTGTTTTACTTGAACCGGAAGTGATTCACTTTATTGCGCACTCTCCAGTTATATCATAATAAAGCATAGACTTCAGTATAAGGGCACATATTAACAGAAAACTTAACACCCCCACTTGCTCTTATACTGTACAAGTTACATTCAACACAAATTAATAAACAATGGTGTTCTTCACATTCCAAAAATGTAACTCCTAAACTTTTCCCCTTTGACCTTTGTTGCAGGCTTAGTCAAAATGTCAGCAACCATATCAACTGTTGGACAATACTCAATGGTTATCTTATTATCACTCAATGCAGATCTAATGAAATGGTACTTGATGTCAACATGTTTACATCTCTGATGACAAACTGGGTTCTTTGATAGTGCAATTGCACCCTGGTTATCTTCGAAGATTTTTTACCGGTGCATATTTACACTCACCATCCATACCTTGCATTAGCTGTACCAAATACAAACTTTCTTGAGTAGTTGCAGCTAGTGCCATGTATTCTGCTTCACATGTGGACAAAGCTACAGTTTGTTGCTTCTTGGACTTCCATGAAATAACAGGTCCATCATTAGTCAGACTAAAACAATACCCTGTAAAACTACGTCTGTCACTTTGATCTGCTGCCCAATCAGCATCACTGTATGCTACAAGTTATAACTTTTGTTCATGACTTTTGTAACATAACTCCTGGTTAATTGTACCTTTTAAGTACCTTAAGACATGCTTGGTAGTGGTCCAGTGTTGTTCTTTTGGCTCTGATAGATACTGTGACAGTTTGGTGACTACCCAACTCAGATCTGGTCGAGTACATGTCATTAAATATATCAAGCTGCCTACCACTTCACGATATCTTTTTGAATCAACAAGTTCACCTTCACCATCAAAATCTTGTCTCTGCTCACATGGAGTCGATCTTGGTTTACAGTCAGACATGTTAAACTTATCCAGTATCTTTGTTATGTATCTCTTTTGATTCATCCTTACTTCTCCTTTCGTTTGTGTAAAGTCAATCCCTAGAAAATGATTAAGTTTTCCAAGATCCTTCATCTTGAATTTGGTACATAACATTTCTTTCACTCCATTGATCAAGTCATTATCACTCGCAGCAATAATTAGATCGTCGACCCAAATTATTAGTATTATCCTCTCATATCCAGTTTGTTTACTGTAGACGCAATGATCAGCTGGATTCTGTATAAAACCATTCTCACTGAGGTGATCATGTAGCATCTTATTCCAGTTTCTCCCAGATTGTTTCAGACCATACAATGATTTGTTCAACCTGCAAACTAGTCTTTCACCTGTGTCTGATTTGACTTGAAATCCTTCAGGCTGCTCCATGTATATCTCACAATCAATTGGAGCATGTAAATAAGCAGTCTTAACATCCATCTGATGTACGTCAAGGTCATACTGAGCCGCCAGTTGCATCAAGCTCCGTTCTGATGTCATATTTGCAGTTGGCGAAAAAGTCTCCCTGTAGTCTATCCCTACCACTTGACTATACCCCTTTGCAACATATCTGGCTTTATATGTCTCAGTCTTATCTGTGTTTTCTTTGATTGCATAGACCCACCTACCCCCCACTGCATTTTTGTCCTCTGGTAGTGTGGTCAAAGTGAATGTATCATTTTCCTTAAGAGAACTCATTTCCTCCTTCATCGCATCAATCCAAAGTTCAGACTTTGATGAGTTCATGGCTTCTTTAAAGGTTTTTGGTACATTACACAACATTCTGTAACAATAATCAATAGTTAATGGTACATGGTCATCACACTCTACTTTATACTCATAGTCTTTTAAGTACTGAGGGCTTCTCCTCTCTCTGTCGGGATAGCGTGTACTATGACTATCTCCTCCCTTTCCTGTCTGAGTTTGTGTAGTTTCAGTGTGGGCTTCCTGTGTCCCGTTTGAACTTAGGTCTGTCACTGTATCTTTTGGCATGGGGGATACAAATCTCTTCCCAGAAAGATCTTCATCGCTTGTCTCCAGATTTGTCTGAGTCTGTCGATCTACTACACCTTTTAAAACAAATTTCACCAGCCTGTGTTTCAGAACTCTCCCTGTATTTGGATTATAGACTAGGTATGATGGACTGTTCTTGTCATAACCCACAAAAATCCCCTTGTCACACCGTGAGTCTAACTTTTTCTTGTTCTGTTTGTATGTATAACACACAGATCCAAATATCTTCATCTTTGACAAGTTAGGTTTTCTCTTTGTCAGCACGTAATATGGAGTCTGTCCTACACGTCTATTGTAACATCTGTTGCGTATGACAGCAGCAGTCATTACAGCATAAGTCCACAGTGGCTTTGGAAGATTGCTCTCCAGTAACATGCATCTGGCCATTTCAAAAAGTGTTCTCCAGTTCCTCTCAGCTGTCCCATTTTGATGGGGTGAGTAAGGTGCTGAAGTTTCATGTTTGATCACATTCTTACTCAGTAGCGACTGGAAGTCTGTTGCCGTAAACTCTGTGCCATTGTCTGATCTAATACGCTTGATATTTCCATACGGTGCCATATCAGCAATGAATTTCTCTGTGGCTTTAGTAGTATCACTCTTTACCTTTAGGAAATAGACAAATACTGCCCCTGAATAGTCATCAGTGAATGCTAATGTGTATCTAAATCCATCTTTTGCCACTGGTTCAATCGGGCCAGCTAAATCAGTGTGCACAAGCTCAAGTGCTGCTTTAGCTCTTTCATCCGGTTCTCTGTTCCTACTCTGCACAAATTTTCCTTGTATACAGATTTCACAATTCAGGTTCGATTTATCAACCTTGCCCTTGATTGTCATTCCCTCTGTTACCTTCTCAAGTTTTGACACATCATCATAGTTACAGTGAGTATTTCGTGCCATGTTTGAATATCATAACACCCATAACATACATCATCATCATCAGTCACATCATCTTCAGTGTTTAAATAGTAAAGTCTGTTATACTCTTTAATGGCAAATGTTGTACCGTTCTTGTGTATGAGCTGGTTACACCCATGGCGAAAGTTCACTTCAGCTCCGTTGACTGTCGCTGCTTTGACAGAGAAAATGTCCTGTGGATAGGACGGTATGTAGAGCGCACCCTTCAGCGTTGCAGTCACACGATGGCCCTCTGTGTCCGTCAGGTAGATCTCTGCCTCACCTTTCCTCAAAGCGACACCGCTTGTTCTTGTTCCGTCAGCTAACTCTACAAAGTGGTTTTTCGGCTGGAAAGTCTCATCAAACTTCTTAAACTTTACAATATTCGTGATTATGTGTGACATTGCTCCAGTATCCACCATCAGTCCTTTATGAGTTACTCCACGTGCCGGACAGTCATTTATACTGAATGCAAATGAGTGGTCTTCCACGTCAGTTGCTTGTTTTACATCGTCCCTTCTTTTTCGTCTGCAGTTCGTGTCTTTATGAGTGGAGCTCTTGCAAAAACTGCACCACTGTCTCTGGTCTTTACTGCTGCCCACGATGGTACACTTCCTGGCCATATGCCCTTTCTGGCCGCAGTTGTAGCAGGTGATCTTGGAGTTATCTCTCCCCTTCACCCAATTACTTGCCTTCATCACATTGTCTTCACTCAAGTTGGCATTATATTTTTCCGTGCTCTCGTAGCTTCTCAACTTGGTTTTAAACTCACCAAAAGTTAACTTCTCATCCCCTTGTGTAATGTGGATGGAAAATGGCTTAAATGAATCAGGCAACCCCTTTAGAATCATAGCAATCAACAGTCCGTCGCTCAGAGTTTCCTCAGCATTTCTCAGTGCTGTGATGGCCGTTTCTGCGCGGATAATATAGTCCGTGACACTCTCGTTGGACATCTTCACTAGAGACGTTAACTCTGTGTAGAGGCTAATCACGTGAGGTTTCCCTTTTCCTGCGTAATGCTCTCTCAGCATCTGTAGCGCCTTTTTCCCATTGTCCGCTGCCTCTCTCATTATCAATGAAAGACTCTTGTCATCCAGAAACTGAATCAATTCAGCGTAAGCTTCTTAATTTTTCTCACCATCAATGCTGCCGTCGTCTTCCTCACCTGGCTCATCCAAGATGGTCGCTCTCAGTCTGATAAGTCGCATGTGGCCCAAAAACTTTGTTTCCCACAGCTCGTAATTCTTCTCATCTCCGTCAAAACATAAACGGTTCCATCGGTTTCCACCTTCCCTCCTGGACCCATAACCTGTTAGGGTTGCCATCGTTAAGGGTTGAATAACCGGGCACCGATATCCTTGATTCTCGGAGGAATAACACACGCAGCCGTCATCGGTGTTTTACTTGAACCGGAAGTGATTCACTTTATTGCGCACTCTCCAGTTATATCATAATAAAGCATAGACTTCAGTATAAGGGCACATATTAACAGAAAACTTAACACACATAATTAAATGTCCCCCTCTGCCCATCCACTCCAAGCACACAAGCAGACAGAGAGAGAAAGAGAGGGGTGGGGGGGGGGCTATGAAGACCATCATTTACCCCCGAACCCCGACATTCAACGGGTACAACAACAAGCGGAGAAAGCAGAATCGCGGGCTGACCTTATATATACAGTCTATGGGGCTGAGAAATGCACGTCCCGTGTGAACAGCCAGGCGGCTGCGCGCTGGAGAACGGCGCCAAGGCCATGTAGGGAGACTTCCAGTGCCTTGTTACGACACAAAACCCAGGAAGCTCAATCGAGTCGCTCAAGCATGACGTTTCTGACTTAGAGGAACCATAACAAAACGCGCAAGTGTTTTTTTCCCAGAGTTTTTGGGTTGGTAGACATGCCAGATACCCACATTAACGTGTAGAAGCACTAACAAAGTGGAATTTGCATGCTATGTCCCCTTTAACACTGGACGTTCGGCACACAACATTTTCAAAACATAACGTGCACACAGACATAGTCTTCTGCTCATGAGGGCTGAAATGCCTGTACCTTCGTTTTTTTAGCATGCCATCACCAATACACCTAAACGGCTGCACTTCACGGAGATATATGTGGAAAAATGCAAGCAGCGCCGGCTGGGAGGCTTCTTCGTATTATTATTTAATGGCGATTGGCATCCAGCCTGTTACTGGCACCTAGTGGCTGGGAGGTGTTAACATCAATCAAGCTAAATAATACAGGCTGTGTGACGGCAAAACCTTTGAACATTTCTTTAATAAGAAATCGCCTGTGTGCCAATGATTATGGCGCTGCGTGCCAATAGTGGCGATGACGACGGATTGCGTGAGCAGCCTTTTTAAGTTCTGTGTGTGCACTCAGAATTTTCCAAAATCTTGGAAAAACAGGATTGACATTTCTCTTGTTCTTAATTATCAAACATTTCTTGGGGGGAAGAAATGTTTGATCTTAGGAGGGGTGTTATGACTGAGTCATAATGTGTATATGTGTGTGATTTATGGTGTTTATGCTCTCCCTGATGCCTATTTGACCAGATTGATAAAAAAAATCATATTTGTTTGGACTGCAATCTACTGTGGCATTGGTCATCCTTGGGAGTGGGGTGGAGGGGAGCATGGCTCAATGTTTACATAGCTGGACTTTCCAAAATGGGGTAACTGCCCATTCCACAATGCACAAATTGATACGATTGACAAAAAAGTGGCTAGAACCCAACAAGAACAGCTCCGCAGACATTATAAAGACCCTATTTATGGATCGTTATGAAAGATCTCTGCCTTGCTAGTTTCTTACCAGAAATTTACTCCGGCCACAGACTTGGAAGAAGCAGGAGAGCAGTACCAGGTGGACTCAGACATGCTCCGCCAAACCCGTAAAGAGCCTATTGCTTCTGGCCCAGCCCGGCCAAGTGTGTTTTGCCAAAAAGGTCCTTAGCCAGCCAACCGTCACTCTGTCCCACCCAATATAATCTTTTATCTTTTATCAAACCTCTGAATGGTAATTTTCTTTAAAAACAACAGTTGTCACATAAACCTGTTTACGGTCATTTTCTTTAATGGTAAACTACTGTGAACCAAATTACAGTCTCTGTGATAAACACAGTACAACTGTAGGATAATAATAGTATTTTATTTAAATGTTAAATTTTACGGTAAAATACTGGCAGCTGTGGTTGCCAGAAATTCACCGTAAAAAATACAGTACAAATTGCATTACAAATAGAGCGCCACTGTAAACCAAGGGACAGACACTATTAGTGCATTTAAATATTCTCTGTGAAAAATAGATTTAACTGATTCAATAACTTGTTCATTAAACTCTCAAGGCAGTGTTGATGTTTTTGCTGATCTTGAAAAAACGTGTGTGCCCAAGGACAATCTATGGTGGACTGAATAAACATTATGAAAAAATTGTCACTTGCCCTTGGTTAATCAAGAGTAATGATTCACTGAGTCCAGACCTGACTGAAGAGGGGGCTCAACATGGGATAGAGTGTCACACGGACACGATGTCCAAGATATTGGAACTTGAAGTATGTGTTGTCACCAGTTCTGCTTGATGATTGACATGTTGTCCATCAGGTGTTCATTGTAGACTAGGGCTGCAACTAACGACTATTCTGATAGTCGATTAATCTATCGATTATTGAAACGATTAATCGACTAATCTGATTATGAATCACACAAATACTCAATAGCTCTTATTTAGCCATCAGCTTTTAAATTTAGCTTGAGGTTGTTCGCGGCATGTGATGACTGACAATAAAGATCGATACTTCTTTCAAATATGTCTTTTAATAAACTTTGCTGCATATTAGGCTACTATTGGTACAAAAATAAAGAAAACAAGTTTTTGTCCATTTAAAACCAAGGACAGGTAAAGTGCTAATATAAAAAAAATTATTTAAATTCAAGTTTCCCTTTGAACAAAGAACAGGCAAAGTGATATTCATTATTCATTCGGGATAACATTACACTTTTAAACTCGTTAAAAAAAAGTTTTAAAAATCTGCATTCAAACCATATTTTTGTAATGGATTCTAGAATCCTGCACACAGGTATTGAGGGAGTTGCCAAGACAACTCCGTATATATATATATATATATATATAGCAAGCTAGAGGCGAGTCTGCATCGTCTACGTTACGATGTCCAACGTGCCGCCTCTTCAAATGCTCGTGCATAACGGACATGCTCCCATAGAAAGCAAGGTCCGCCTTATAAATATTGCAGGTAGTTTTTTTTCGGGCTATGTTAAGGGTGAAGTTCTCCCATACTTTTGACTTTCTGGTACGAGATGGTGTTGCAACGGACACCGCCATTGGTCTATGTTTTGTCGCTATTGCACATGCGCGACTTTCAGAGATAGGAAGGGAGCGAGATGGCTCGCTCCTCAGCTACTTCCATCAGCACCTCCGGTAAAACAACGTTTAGTTCAGCTGCACGACACGAAAAACAAGCGCTATGACGTAACCAACGAATCATCGACTATTAAATTCGTCGGCGACTATTTTTGTCATTGATTTTTGTCGACTACGCCGATTAATCGTTGCACCCCTACTGTAGACTGGCACTATCCTCTCTGCCGCCACAAAACAAACAAAGCCAAAGTTAGATTGATTCAGTGCTTAAGCATGATGCTTACATATAGACAAACTCACAGCCTTCTGTTGTTAATTGAGTTCCTTAAACGTAATTAGGGCCCGAGCACCTCCGGTGGGAGGCTCTATTGTATTTCGAAGGATTTTTATTTCCCTTTTGGGGCGTTTTCAGGGCCTAGACATGCTCAAATTCTCACCAAAGTTTGCAGGAAATTGAAAACCCTAAAAAGTATTTGAATTCTGGAGTAATTTGAAATGGGCATGGCAAAATGGCTGAACAGCGCCATCTAAGGAAAAGCCCCTCAGTTAGCTTTCACCGATCTTCACAAAAATCAGGACACCTGTGTATCATGACCAGACGCACAAAAAAGTGCACAAAAAACAGGAAGCCCGCCATTTTGGATTTAGTGGCCATTTTCCACATTTTTACTTTGACGAACTTTTCCCAGGGCTTTCTTCAGATCAACTTCATATTGAGGTGAGTGTCATCTAAACAAGATGGAGATATAAACTACCTTGAATTTCCCTTTTGTCACACGCTGTGACCGTGGCGTGGCGTCAAAGTTTGATAACACGCCATCAAAACACAAGGTTGTGTATCTCGGACATATTTGGTCCAATCGACTCCAAACTAGACATGTAAGACAAGAGTCGCGACCTGATGACATCTACACAGAAATCATGACTTAAAATCCCAGCGCCCCTGGTGGTAACAGGAAATGTCTTGATTTTTGCATGTCTAACACTTGGATGTATTCCTCCTCATCCACTGACCGCAACCATGTCAAACTGTGTCAAAAGGGTGTCAAGATATTGATATTGTAGGCATAAGATTACTGTGACTTTTCGTCAAACGCCATATTAATGGCGTGGCGTCAAAGTTCATCAACTCGCTGTGAAACACGATATTGCTGTAACTTCGGTGTTCATGCTTCAGTCTCCCTCAAACTACATTTGTGTAACAACAGCCCCCCCCCCCCTGAAGATATTTATATGGTTTTCAGGAATGGGCGTGGCAAAATAACTGAATAGCGCCCCCTAAAGTGCACCACGATTGGCCTACATGTACAGAAATCGGTAGGGCCATGTGTCTTTACATAACAAACAAAAAAGTCTCTTGGATAGATATGCTAGACAAAACAGGAAGCCCGCCATTTTGACTTTAGTGGCCATTTTGGCCATTTTAGACATTTTTACTTTGATGAACTTGTCCTAGGGCTTTCATCAGATCAACTTCATATTGAGATGAGTGTCATCTCAACAAGATGAAGATAAAACTACCTCGGTATATTTGATTTCATCACACGGTGTGACCGTGGCGTAGAATCTTGATGATTCGCCAAGAAAGAGGGATTTATTATAACTCCTCTGTGCATTGTTCTATCAGCCTCAAACCTCATTCACACATTCAAAGTCCCGCCCTGATCAGATCCATGTGTCAATATTGACTGATCATTACAGCGCCACCTGCTGGCGACAGGAAGTGACATGTTTTATACTTTGATGCACTGCTCCTGGCTGCTTTACAATATACAGCTCAAAAGAGCTCAGTCAAGTCAAAGGACCATGGTCAGAATTGTGACATTTCCTCAAACCGTGTAAACATTGAGGTGCGGCGAAGATTCATCCTTCGCCAAAGGAGAAGATGTTGTCATAAGTCCAGTGTGCATTGTCCTATCACCACCAAACTTCTGTCACATGATCAGAGTCCAAGCCTGAACAGCTCTACACTGTGTGCACAATTATTAGGCAAGTTGTATTTTTGAGGATTCATTTTATTATTGAACAACTACAGTGCTCTCGGTCAATCCAAAATGTTAATAAACCTCAAACCTGAATATTTAAGAAAGTAAAAGCGAGGTTTTGGCTTTCTTAGGAGAATATCTATGTGTGCACAATTATTGGGCAACTATTAGTGTGCAGAATTATGATGCAACTAAATGAAAAACTAAATTTTTCCCATCTCACTTGTTTATTTTCATCTGTTAAAGTGAGAATAATAAACAAACAACTCAAAATTTACAAATTAACAATTCTGACATTTAAAAAAAAAATCTGTGACCAATATAGACACCCTTCTTTTCAATAACAGTAATAAGCCTTCCATTCATGGATTCCGTCAGTTTCTTGATCTGTTGACAATCAACTTTTTGTGCAGCAGCAACCACAGCCTCCCAGACACTGTTCAGAGAGGTGTACTGTTTTCCTTCACCGTAAATCTCCCATTTAAGAAAGGCCCACAAGTTCTCAATAGGGTTTAGGTCAGGTGAGGAAGGGGGCCATGTCATTATTCTTTCATCTTTAAGGCCTTTACTGGCTAGCCACGCAGTGGAGTACTATGATGCATGCGATGGAGCATTGTCCTGCATACAAATCATGGTCTTCTTGAAAGATGCAGACTTTTTCCTGTACCACTGCTTGAAGAAAATGTCTTCTAAAAACTGGCAGTAGGTTTGGGAATTGATTTTGAGTCCATCTTCAACCCGAAAAGGTCCAACTAGCTCATCTTTAATAATACCAGCCCATACCAGTACCCCACCTCCACCTTGCTGGCGTCTGAGTCGAAGTGGAGCTCTGTGCCCGTTACTGATCCAGCCACGGGCCCATCCATCTGGTCCGTCAAGAGTCACTCTCATCTCATCAGTCCATAAAAGCTTTGAAAAATCTGTCTTCAGATATTTCTTGGCTCAGTCTTGACGCTTCAACTTATGTGTCTTGTTCAGTGGTGGTCGGGTTTCAGCCTTCCTTACCTTGGCCATGTCTCTGAGCACTGAACACCTTGTACTTCTGGGCACTCCAGGTAGGTTGCAGTTCTGGAATATGACAGCACTGGAGGATAATGGGTTCCTGGTAACTTCACGTTTGATTCTTCTCAAATCTTTGGCAGTTAATTTGCGTCTTTTTCTCAACACGTTTCTTGCGACCCATTTGCAACAAAACGTTTGATGGTTCTGTGATCACGCCCCAATATCTTAGCAATTTCAAGAGTGCTGCATCCCTCTGAAAGACTTTTTACAATTTTTGACTTTTCAGAGTCAATTAAATCTCTTTTTTGGCCAATTTTGCCTGAGGAAAAGAAGCTGCCTAATAATTATGCACACCTTGATATAGGGTGTTGATCTCCTTGGGCCACACCCTCCCTCATTACACAAATACACATCACCTGATATGCTTAAATCCAATAGGCATTCAAGTTTATACAGCTTGGAGTTGGAAAATATGCATAAAAATGATGAAATGGTCAAAATACTCACTTGCCTAATAATTGTGCACACAGTGTATGTGTCAATATTTCCTCAGTGTCATAGCGCCACCTACTGATCCGCCATGAAACAGGAAGTACTTTGTAAATCCACTCTGATTTATCCAACCAGCCCCTTATTCAGACCTATGATCACAATCCTGACCTGAACAGCTCAATATATTAATATTAGTGCAGGGTCATAGCGCCACCTACTGATCAGTTGGAAAATTAAGTTGTAACATTGTCCAATTGACCCAAAATTCCTCACGCTACATCAGAGCCCCTACTTGAACAGATCTATTAGTCTGTATGTAATAATAGTGATGGCGCCACCTACTGGCAACAGGAACTAAGCTTTGTTTTACAACTATCATTCGATTTACATAACATTTTCACCGTGTTATCTGCAATTGATAGCGTGGACCGTATTGCGCAATTAGCAGGCAAGGATCGACGTCTCGTGACTGACGTAGGAAGTGAAGCATTTATCCTTCCCGCAGTGCGCAATACGCATGCAACGCGGAGCCGTGTGCCAGGTCGCCGATCGCTCTCTCCACCAACCGCGACAGGTCCTGAGTTGCGTGTGCTCGGGCCCGTTCAGTGCTACAACGTAGCCCTAGTTTAATAAGTGTTTTACAGCAGTTACGTTCTAAAGCAAAAAAACTATCCACTGGAAGATGTTGCATTGTTAAGATTTGTGTAAACACACACAGAATTATGACTACTCAGATTTAAACAGTAGACAACTGGAAATATAGTTATAATTAACATGCAGCCATACACTATACAACTGCTTACCTCTAATTAGCCTCGACAAGACTGGTGTCCTAGTCATTGGGTCCAGACTTGACAGCAGGTTGGACAGTCACATACAGACATGGTATGATGTTCAGGAAACTTTTTACTAGGTCTTTTCATCATCGCTGTGGATTGACAAAAAAAAACGATAATAGTTATATCAACACTAATAATACAACAATTTGCATAGTATTTAAACAGTGGCTAAGTTTGTCTCACAACAAATATGAAAAAAAAATTATACGAAACATTAAAGTTAACAAAGAAGGCCATAAATGTTCAAATCTACTGAGAAATCCAGCAGTAAAAGCAACAGAACCAAGGTGGTTTAACTAACCTGTGAACATGAAATGGCAACACTGTGCTTACAAAAAGAGATAAACTTAAGGTCTTCTTTTGTTAAAAGTTCAGTGTGTAAAATGTAGTGACATCTAGTGGTAAAGTTGCATGTTGTAGCGGAATACCCTTCACCTCACCCTCCCCTTCCAAACATGAAAGAGAACCTGTGGTAAACTTCACTTTTCACAAAAACTCAAAGGGTGTTTAGTTTGTCCAGTCCGGGCTATTGTAAAAAACATGGCTGCCTCTGTATAGAGTACCCACTCCTGATGTAAATATAAAGTATTTCAATTCTAGAGTAAAGAAAACAACAATTCGTACAATTTAGATGAAACACACGAGTGAAAAAACTACTATTATTTTATATTAAATTTCTGCGAATAGATCCCTTTCACCTAAATCTTACACACTGAATCTTTAAATGAACATACACTTAACTGTACAACCACTTACCACTGTTTATCCTTGACAAGACTGGTATCTGATCAGAGGCGTAGACTGGTGGGACAGCTCAGATGTTGCTTAGGTCCACATGAAGTAGAACCACTGGTAGAACTAATAAGACCTGAAAGAAAGTAAGGACATATAGTAGTATAGTAGTCATATATGGAGGAACACATACTAACTTGGGTCGTTTGCTGCACATCATCCCCAATGTTCATTTCAGATCAGAAACTCACCATTTCCTTGGTGTCCCAAAAGCCAGCATGTTGTTCCCTTCACCTACTGTGAAGTGTCTCAAAAGCATTCAAATAAAGGCTTAGATGTTCTTCACAAAGTTTTATTAACTTGACTGCATGGATAGCCATGCAGTTGCTGTCAACCTAATCAGCAACTGTAATTGAGTGGCTGGGTGAGGGGGAAGGAGAGAGTGAGGAGCGTGATGAGGAAGCTGGAGAGGTCAACACTGGCTCGTTGCAGAATTCAGTGCTCTGTCCTGTAAAACAAAAATAATGACATTAACAACGTGTACAGAGTGATCTTTTCTCTACTAAAATAAATTTTGGCAAAATGTATTTACTTGTCTGATTCCAGGCTGCCACCTATTTTCTGGCTTGAATTGGTCTTAGTACTGAAAGAAGATCAGCTTCCTGGATAAAGGAAAAATCCTCAGTGGTCTCCAACCCCAACGATTGCAGTCTCCTCCAGAATTTCTAGACTTGAGCCTGGGAGGTCTGGCAAAACCTTAGTAATGGCACTGCTGAGGATGTTTTGCTCTGCATCATCCATTTCTGATTTCTAAGAAAGAGTCAAGTGAGCTCAATTAACACCAGAATGACAGCCCAAGACATTCATTAGTGTGACAACACACTGTGCTTCAATGGAACCATTTGATATCCATCCTTCATATAAGATGGCAATGGATAGAAATCAATCAAGTCATTGATGTTCAGACACTGCATCTTTTCATTGTCTTTTAGAACTGTGTAAAGATGGTACTGGGGAAGGAATTCTGCTACGTGCTTTGACACCAAAAAATGAACAGTGTCATTTTTTATCAAAATAAGCACTAGTTCACCAAACTCCACAGAGTCCATGCTACCTGTGACAAGGAATTGTCCTTTCTTCTAGGACAGGGGTCACTAACAGGCGGACCGCGGTCCGAGTCCGGACCTAGAAGCCGTCCCGTACGGACCCAGACCTACAGCCAAAACAGAAGGTTATGATTTAAAACCTGACGGGGCGCTTATATTTGTAACCGGCGCAGCTTTTGTAGTCTTTACGGTAGTGGTTTAGCGGATGAGGAAACGCACAGATTTGCACAATTGCATGTGAGTTAAGCCATCCCACGTGATACCACTCAGCCAATCAAGTCTGTGCATTCCAGGCGGTAAACATTGTAACTCTACAGTGCAGACAGATGAGAGAGTTAGAGGCAAGTTACACATGAAAAGACGGTAGAAAGAAAAAGAAAGATAGAGATACAGGTAGAGAAAACAAAGGGAGAGAAACAGAGGAGTGAGACGGAGAAAGTTGAGAAACAGAGGAGTGAGCCGGAGAAAGGGAGAGAAACAGGAGTGAGACGGAGAAAGTGAGAGAAACAGAGGAGTGAGACGGAGAAAGGGAGAGAAACAGAGGAGTGAGACGGAGAAAGGGAGAGAAACAGGAGTGAGACGGAGAAAGGGAGAGAAACAGAGGAGTGAGAGGGAGAAAGGGAGAGAAACAGAGGAGTGAGACGGAGAAAGGGAGAGAAACAGAAGAGTGAGACGGAGAAAGGGAGAGAAACAGAGGAGTGAGACGGAGAAAGGGAGAGAAACAGGAGTGAGACGGAGAAAGGGAGAGAAACAGAGGAGTGAGACGGAGAAAGGGAGAGAAACAGGAGTGAGACGGAGAAAGGGAGAGAAACAGAGGAGTGAGCCGGAGAAAGGGAGAGAAACAGAGGAGTGAGACGGAGAAAGGGAGAGAAACAGAGGAGTGAGACGGAGAAAGGGAGAGAAACAGATGAACAAAGTGGGGGAGTGGGATATAAGAGGGGAAGAAAGTGATTCTAAAACTGTTCAATTGTTAAGATGTGTTGAGATTTATTATCTGTAAAATTGGTTGAGACTTTTGAGTCAAGATGTGAAACAGAAAAAGGGAAATTCAAGCTTTTGCTCCCTTTATTTTATTTTTCTGAAGTTAAGCCCTTTATTTGAACATGCACAATTTTCACATTTTATTTATTTTCTCTTATTTTGAAATGCAGCCCTACTTTTATTTAGTTAATGAGAGAACATTATACATATCTGCAATCATACATATATGTTCAGTTCTTTGTTACGTGACAATAAATATTGTCCAAAAGTTTTTGAATCGTACTGAATTCATTTGATTTGACAGTCAGGTATTTAGTACATGCAGATGTTGATACAACTACTAGGCTACTTAAATATATATCACACTAAATAGTTAGACATTATGATCTTCCGAACCTTTGCTTCAAGAAATTTTCTCTAACTGGACCTCTTTACATTTTAGTTGAATACCCCTGTTCTAGGTGGTTGTGTGGGGTGAGCCCACCTGCAGGTGTTAGAATTGAACTTTCCGAGAGACAATGTATAATTGTGTATGATTAAATAGAAATTGCCACCACAGATCACATAAACTAAGCCTCATCCTTCCAAACACGAACATAACAGCTATGGGCGCTTGTACTGTGAAAAGTTTAAGTCCCAACGTAACTTTATTACACAATGCCCTAAGCCACTGCTTTTCACCCCCACCAGGGGGCGTCAGGGGGCGCGCGGAAACTGTAAGGGAAAAGGGGGGACAATGTGGCAATAAAAATAAAATTATTAAATTAAATATGTGTTTTAGATGTTATTAATCATTGCATATCGAAATCTATGTGTCCTTGGATGCCAATCTTTTTTTTCTTTTCATAAAAAAAAAACCACACACCGCTCAAGCCAATCAGAATCGAGCAGCCGCTGCATCAGAAAGTTGGTCCAATTAAGCAAAAATGGACACATTTTTAAAACGAAAAAGATCCGACATCCAGACTGAAGATGACTCAGCTGCAAAACTGCCACAACCACGGAATACCACCTTGGCATCTAAAACTTGGAGGTATGAAATCTCTTCTTCCATTTGCCACCACATACCTCTGCGAGTCTGGCTTTTCTACATCGAAGGTATTTAAAACAAAGCACAGAGCATGTCTGCAAGTGGAGAATGACATTCGTCTGGCACTGACAGCCATAAAACCTCGGATAGATAAACTGTGTAGGAGCCACCAAGCCCACCCCTCCCACTAGTGAGGGACCAGGTATACACACAGAGACAAACATACTTAAATGACGAGCACTGTTTATAACGGAAGAGGGACACTGAATGTAATGAATATTAACAAAATAGAAAAAACAGAATATATATATATATATGTTTACGGTTAATATTACTGTACAGAAATGACAAGGAATGTTTGTAACAGATATAAGACAGATTATTAGTTATTACAAAAAATAAGGGAAATATATTAAGAAGCTATTTGTTTGATTTGAGAAATTTGCCATTATATTGCACAAAAAAGTTTGCAACTGGGGGGTCCCCGCCAGAGCCTTATGCTATATGGGGGTCCTTGGCATGGAAAAGTTTGGGAACGCCTGCACTGAGCAACATATATGTGCATCTTAGTGTCTTCTTACTCTAATCTTTTCTGCTTCTTTAATTACTCATATTTAACAACTGCTGCCACCTAGTGGATATAACATGCAGTAGCATCTGATCACAACAATAACTAACAGGGAAATGTCTACTTAAAAGATTCTCTGTAGTGAATTAGATGGATAATATAAGTTTTTCAAGATTTTATCGAATGCAGTTATCCAAAGTCAGCAATTCTGCTCTGTTAGACAGGATCCACCAGTTTTAGAACAAATAAATGATTTCAGTAAATAGTCAAGTACCATTTGTGGCAATGGGTAGTTAAACTTAACTGCAGTAAAGACACAATTAGTTTGAACACAAATGTACAAAACAAGAGAGCAACCAGTGCTTTTTATTAATAAAAAGTAGGATGCTTTTGAGGTACTCTCTAATAGTATATTAGAACAGATTCACAAACACTACCAGTAATAACAGCTGAAATGAGCTACAGGCTCCAATTCAATTATGATTTCTCAGTAAAAAATGCAACTGTGTGAGAACCATGTCCAAAAAGATTCTACTCTAACTGATAACAGACAACGTAAATAAAAGTAAATTGGAAATAGATGTTTCAGAATCACAGTGTTCAACAGCTGCTCTGTAAAGTGTCAGCAATACCACAGTAAAATAAATGAAAAGCTTTTTTAATTTTTTAACGGCTCCATTTCGTAGCTCTCACCAATAAATTCATTTTACCGATAGGACTTATAGTTTTTGAGTAACAAGCATTTGTTTGCGGAGAGCGCTAGAGTGTAGAAATATCTCCTCCCCATTGGGTCCCATGTTAATTTTCGGATGACATTTTTGGAATAACCACTACGTTTCTAAATTGCTCGCACGGCCTCATTTTTTGACTCTAACAAATAATATAGATATCTGCTTGTTCATCAAAGTCTTGTGATTCTCACGGTGTTTTCATCTCACATATAGGAGTTATAGATTTTGAATTAGAGCATTTTGTTCGTGACGTACTCCCAAGGTCCAAACTGTCACTCGCTCTCTGTCACAGGTGCAGAAATTAGTGAAGTTACACACGCAGAGAGAGGGGCAGGGGGCGGGGCCAAAGGGTGAAAGTGGGTCAGTGGGAGAAAGGAATCTTTATATTTACTACTTCAAAAGTGTTGGTCAACACTATATGTAGTGTGGTGGGTAGAGCAGAGGGACAGAGACTCAGAGGTTGTGAGCTCAAGTCCAGGTGAGAGCAGACATTGAATTTTCTTTGTCTTTCAGAGGGGGTCTCAATGTTGACTAATTGTTACAGCGCCACCTAGTGGTCAGTGTGAAAGTGAAGTTTGAGCAATCGACCCCAAAATTCTGTCATGATCAGAGCCCTGACCTGAAGAGACCTATGAAGCTCATACGTCTCTATGAGCTGTGTCTGCAGTGTTAGTGATAGAGCCACCTACTGATCAAGTCTCTCTCTCTCTCTCTCTCTCTCTCTCTTCCCAAAAAAAGGGTTAGGGTCTGTCTGGATCCGGCAGCAAGCATGGCACCCATTCGAAATTTCTCGGCACGAGGAATTTTCTAGTTCGTATTCTTATTCTTATTAGGGCCCGAGCACCGAACAGTGGGAGGCCCTATTGTAATTGAAAAGATTATTATTATTATTAGGGCCCGAGCACCTCCGGTGGGAGGCCCTATTGAAATTGAAAAGATTATTATTATGGGTTAGGGTTAGATTATTATTATCGACAGGGACATGTGTCTTTTCATAACAAACAAATAAGTCTCTTGGCTAGATATGCTAGACCAAACAGGAAGCCCATCATTTTGACTTTAGTGGCTATTTTGGCCATATTCCACATTTTTACTGTGATGTACTTGTCCCAGGGCTTTTATCTGATCAACTTCAAATTGAGATGAGTGTCATCACAACAAGACGGAGATAAAAAATAACCCAAAGATCGATTTTTCGTCACACGGTGTGACCGTGGCATGTCGTCAAAGTTTGATTACACGCCATTAAAACACGAGGTTCTGTATCTCGGACATTTTTGTTTCCAATCGAGTCCAAACTAGACATGTAAGACAAGAGTCCCGACTTGATGACATCTACACAGAAATCATGACTTAAAATCACAGCACCCCCTGGTGGCAACAGGAAATGTCTTGTTTTTTGCATGTCTTCCACTTGGATGTATTCCTCCTCATCCACTTACTGCAACCATATCAAACTGTGGCAAATGGGTCTCAAGACATTGATAATGTAGGCATAAGATTACTGTGACTTTTCGTCAAACGCCATAATAGTGGCGTGGCATCAAAGTGAATCAACTCGCCGTGAAACATGACATTGCTGTAACTTCAGTGTTCATACTTCAGTCTCCCTCAAACTACATGTGTGTATCAACACCCCCCCCCCCCTGAAAATATTCATATGGTTTTAAGGAATGGGCGTGGCAAAATAACTGACTAGCGCCCCCTAAAGGGCAGCCCCGACACCACGATTGGCCGACATCTACAAAAATCGATGGGGACATGTGTCTTTTCATAACAAACAAATAAGTCTCTTGGATAGATATGCTAGACCAAACAGGAAGCCCGCCATTTTGCATTTAGTGGCCATTTTGGCCATATTCCACATTTTTACTTTGACGAACTTGTCATAGAGCTTTCATCAGATCAACTTCAAATTGAGATGAGTGTCATCACAACAAGATGGAGATAAAAAACTAACTCAAAGATCGATTTTTTTCGTCACACGGTGTGACCGTGGCGTGGGGTCAAAGTTTGATTACACGCCATCAAAACATGAGGTTCTGTATCTCAGACATATTTGGTCCAATCGAGTCCAAACTAGACATGTAAGACAAGAGTCGTGACCTGATGACATCTACACAGAAATCATGACTTAAAATCACAGCGCCACCTGCTGGCTAAAGAAAGTGACATGTTTTATACTTTGATGCACTGCTCCTGGCTGCTTTACAATATACAGCTCAAATGAGCTCAGTCAAGTCATTGGACCATGGTCAGAATTGTGACATTTCCTCAAACCGTGTAAACATTGAGGTGCGGCGAAGGTTCATCCTTCGCCAAAGGACACGATGTTGTCATAAGTCCAGTGTGCATTGTCCTATCACTGCCAAACTTCTGTCTCATGATCAGAGTCCAAGCCTGAACAGCTCTGTGTCAATATTTCCTCAGTGTCATAGTGCCACCTAATGATTCGCCATGAAACAGGAAGTACTTTGTGAATCCACTCTGCATTATCCTACCGGCCCCCAAATGCTGACCTATAATCACAATCCTGACCTGAACAGCTCCATATATTAATATTAGTGCAGGGTCATAGCGCCACCTACTGATCAGTGTGATAATTAAGTTGTTGTAACATTGTCCAATTGACACAAAATTGCTCATGCTACATCAGAGCCCCTTCTTGAACAGATATATTAGTCTGTAGGTAATAATAGTGATGGCGCCACCTACTGGCAACAGGAATTATGCTTTGTTTTACAACTATCATTCGATTTACATAAAATTTTCACAGTGTGATCTGCAATTGATAGCGTGGACCGTAATGAGCAAATAGCAGGCAAGGATCGACATCACATGACGGACGCAGGAAGTGAAGCGTTTGTCCTTGCCGCAGTGCGCAAAACGCATGCAACGTGGAGACGTGCGCTTGTTCAATGATCGCTCTCTCCACCGACCGCAACAGGCTTCAAAATGCGTGTGCTCGGGCCCGTCAGTGCTACAACGTAGCCCTAGTTTTATTTATGTTTTATTCACCAAGGATATTTTAATATTTCTCATTCCAATTTAAATGTCAAATTGAACGTTCTTTACAATTAGGATCATTGCTCTCTGAAAAGGTGAACTTGCATGATTATGCTATAGTATTATTTTTTCAGTGGTTTAAAATGGTTTAAAAGTTATGACAGTAAATATAAAAAATATATATATATCTGGATCATATTTTCATAGAAATGTTGAATCATGAAGAAAACTAAATTGTAGTTGATAATTTGTGAAAGTTGGAATGATAATCCTGCTAGTATGGAATCCATATCGCCATGCATCATATATGCTAGTAATCTCTCCATGGTGGTGACCCTCTACTGTGCGTGAAGTACATGGGTTGAAGACTCTACAATGTGTTAATTATGATGATGGTTAATGTGATAAAATTTTAGATTTTCATTGAAGTTGTTAAAACTAGTTTGTTTATTCAATTGTTTTATTGTTCTGATGTATTCAGGTATGTTCATGTTATCACCCCCTTTACTTGATAGGGTTTCATCTAATATGAGAATGGGCAAAAATAGGTATTTCTCGTCCCCATCATTGAGGTTTGACCTTTGCTCCTGCCTGAAAAATTTAATAATTAGGGGAATGGTAATAAAAGGGGATGTTATGGAAGTTTCCGAGACACTGTCTCCTCTCCTTGAGACGTAGTGCAGCTGTCTGTCGTGTTTGTGGAAGTGCGAGAGCATGGCTAAGGTCAAAGCGTTCACTCCTTAGACACCACAGATATGAGAAAAGGGTCCTAACCCGGAATTAGAGGGAAGTTTTGGTGCTATACAAATAGAACTGAAGTGAATAATAATGGTTTCACTGTAATTTGGGGTTTGAAATTACTTGTTTGTTGATTTATATTGTGTTTTTCAATACGCAGTAGTTCTTTTTATTTATCACTGGCCCTTGATATATAATGAATACTTATCATTAATGATCATTTTGGAGCTGAGAAGAAAAAAGGATATATAACAGATGGAAACCTTACAATTTTCCTGATTAACATTTAGGTTTATCTAATCGGACTGTTTTGACTCAAGAATTGTTCTATTACATTTAAGAAACATGTCTCATTTGACCTTGTTACGATAGTTATATTATCATGTATTCTTTGATAATAAGCAGAAGGACTAATTGGTTGCCGCAGAGCTTTTACTGAAATTGGCTGAGAGGTTTGCGGTTCAAATTAATGCTTGATGTGTGAGACCTATTAAGTTGAATTTACACTGTGTTTTATCTATTGTACTGTACAGAGAGGCACCAACTTCTTAAACTCTTTACATATTTCACCAGTGGCAAGACGTAAGGACACAATGTGATTTAGGAATGCATATTACGCCTACATGTAAACACCTACATGTAACTTAGAGAGTGACAGCAATTCTAGCCATTCATGGGTGTGCTGTTGGAATGGGTGATGCAAGTAGAGGAAGATATATGGGGATGCTGTGGGAGACATCTTCAGACACCATTTAGGAGCCAGGACAGCAAAGAGTCTTGATTTTGTTGAGTGGTTAGCTCCCAGTGAGGGAGCAGCAAGCCAATTGCTCATGTTACTCTGTTAGCGTTTGTATATTGTTCCACCTTCTGGTCTCCTTGATGCATCAAGTCTATATTAAAATCTTCTGCACAAGACATCAGCTGCTGCCTGAGTTCTCCTTTCACCAGCTTCCAGAAAACATCCGCACAAACAATCGCAATACCTAAAAATGTTACTGGAGACTTTACAGGGATTTCCTAAAATACTGTAGTATCATTAGTCACCTGACTCTATAATAGGTCTGCCAACAAGGTAAATTCCTTGAACATTCTGCTACTTTCATGAATGAATGTAAAGAGGAGTCAGACAATTAAAAACAAATTATAGAGACCAGACAGCGGTGATGAACACAGGTGAGGTGCCATGCTTGAGTATATAATGTCTGAAGAATTTCTAACTGAGCAAAGTATTTTGAAAGAATTATTGTAAAATGAAAGACAGATCAAATAAAGATCAAATTGGACAAAATTGGGTTCAAGGTCTTAAAGTTTAAAAAATAAAATGTGTTTCATAAATTAATTCTGAATAATAAAATAAACCAGAAGCAATCTGATGTTATTTGCAGGATGTTTTACATAAAGCACATACCGCCTGAACCGTGTAAACTGATGACGTCAGACAAGCGCAGAGGAGCCGCACAGCTGTGTGAGTGGCTTTGTGGTGACGGTCGCTTGTTTTCACACAAGGAAGTGGAGGACGTGTCGCGCAGCTGAGAGCAGGAACTAACACGAATCGTCGAGTTTTTCCGTTCGAGGTAAGCCCCCCAGGAGGACCCGTGTGTTTGTGCTGAGTTGTGTACGATACGAGACCGACGGTCTCTCAGCCGCAGCGTGCTCTGCCTACCTGTCATTACATTTGAAAGGTAGAGATTGGCTGTAACCTGCGATTTAACAACCGTATTGTTTCCGCCATCGGGGCAAATGTGAATTTTAAAACGTTCACGGAAAAGAAAGTCATTAAGCTTATCGACTTTCTTTGTCGGTACACTGCTGATATTTGGACGTCCTCTTAAGTTACTATTCGACATGCGATACACAAGAGGAAAACACTGTCACTTAATGGGTCGAACAGTCCACGCTGTGAACCCGGACACTGTCCACGTCTGTAGTTTGAGATGCTCACCCTCAGTAAACATCAGAGACCTGAGTCTTTGTGTCCATGGCTGGGTTGTATGAGATTTGGCTGGAGACTAGAAGCTTTGACCACGGTATGTTGATATTATCACCATAGAGCTGTGATATTAGCCTCCATAAGATGAAGCTTTATGAAACCATTATGTCACATGAGGTACACAACTGGATAGTATGGTAGATGCATGTAAACGTTTCAGCTTCACTGGCTGTAACGTGGCCGCGCTCCCCAGTGTCTATTGGAACACACGTATTTATCCATGCTTTTTATATACAGCCTATGACAGCATGTGATTTTCCGGCCTGCGGTAAAGCAGCCCTCATGTTGTTCTGCGTGTACTCGGCATTATGGTGAGAACTAGTAAAGGATTTCAAAGTAAAAGCGTTTTCATTCAGCCAGCCTATCAATGGATGAATGAACTTGTAAACAAACAAATTAATAAAAATACACAAATAGGTAAAAATGCTAAAAACACATTCCAGAGAAAAACGAGCTTTAACATTTGTCTCATGGGTATTTATTGAAACCTAATGATAATTAAAGACCAGGCTGATTTTAGAGAATGAAAAAAATGACAGGGTGTTTGCACAGACCAATTTAACTTTAATTGACACTGAGATGTTGTAATGTCATTCTACACAGTATTAGGACAGTCTAATGTCACAAATGAGCTATTTTGTTAGAATGAAAAGGACTAAACAACAACAAAAATTATACACCTAATTTGTGTGCTTGTTTTTTGAAAAGCTCATAGTGAGAGTCTTTTCTGTGTTTCGCTGTGATTTATGGTGGTGTTTCCTCTCCTCTGCACTCGGTTTCACCTTTGTGACATTATTCACACCAGGACTGATGTTACTACCAGCTGAGAACAGGACCTCTTTCTTTTCTGCTAAACCTTTTTTTCTCATTTCCCAGCAACTTCTTCTGGAATGGAGATTAATGGATGCATAACCACCATGTCAGCATGTAACACATCAATCTCTTCAGCGTGAGCTCACATAAGCCAATTGTCAAAACGTCAGTCCAAATATGGCCCCTGTTCCTCCTGGGATCCGCCTGTTGGTGTCCTTTGACAGGAACCAGTGGTGAGTGTGTGTGTGTGTGTGTGTGTGTGTGTGTGTGTGTAAATTGGAGTCTCTTTACATGTCTTTCCTTTGAATTTCAGCTTACTGTTGAATCATTAATTCTCTTGGATATTTAGTAGGATTTTTCATCATTAACTGCCAATTTGCTACTGATGTTACAATGATGTGAAAATGTGAATTATTTGCCAACTTGACTTATTTGTTGAATCTTTCTCCATCCAAAACTATCAAGTTGTAATAGCTTGTTAATAATCTTTATTTATATATATTTGTGCAATAACAATGTTATGGTGTAACGCAGCCATTCCCAAACTTAAAAATGCCGTGGCCCAATTTGAAAAAGGGTCAAATTTGTGTGCCCCACCCCAAATTTAAATAATCACAACTTTATGATCCACACACAAGACTAGATATACATATGCAGTGCAAATCCAATAACGGGACAAACCAAAGCGCTGTCTCAAAAGTCCCAACATTTTCCGTAATAATCCATCCATGTTTAAGCAAAACAATTTGCAAAGCAACAAATGTAAAACATTAAGTGCAAATAGTGGATTGTTAAACATATATTCTTGCTGTTTGTATAACAGAGCACAACACGTTACATTTCACAACAATAATATCAGTAAGAAGAAAAACACATTTGCGGCGTAACCAAATATACTTGAGGCCCCCCGAAGAAAAAAACTGCTCGCTCTCACAAGTCCATAAACTGACATTAACACTGGATTTCCTCCAGTCTGAAACCTCAAGTAGTTTATCTCGATATACTGGATATTAAATCACATCGCGTAAAGTAACCTGTAACTCACCTAATGAGAGGGGTGATGTTGCTGCATAGCTGGCTCAGATACTCTCAGGTTATTTTCAAAAAAATCTCAAGGCTTGGATAAATAATGTTCATGTTTAGATTCTAAATGGTGGCGCACTTTACATGGTTTCAGGGCCTCGTTAGCTAGCATCTCAGCACAGCACACACACAGGCTTGGGGGTTGGCCTCTGAGCCCGCACTCATTAATCCCAGAGACAGCTTTTTTGTTTTCAATGATTCAGTATGATTTTCTGATTCACCTTCATCATAAACAGCTTGCCTCTTTCGCCCTGACAGCTACTGCTCCATCTTGCTCGACCCAGTACATAACAAAGTTTTCCCTCATCTATGATTCCCACGCTAATGATGCGTGATGCGTTCAGGTGTTAATATGACTGTCAGCAAATACAATGACATCTGATATATAGGTCAGATAAAATAAGAATAACGTGGAATTTTAATCTTATGGCTTTGTTTCATTACCTGTGATGATTCCTTTTTTTTTTTTTAAATCAATCATAAATTTTCCGCGGTAATTTATTGCTTACTTACAAATCTGAAACATATTTTATTTATGCATTTTCTGATGACCTCTCACGGACCACCTGCAGTGGCTTCATGGCCCACACTATGGGAATGACTGGTGTAACGCATACAGAGTTTTTTGTCCATGTAGGTTGACCACCATGGTCATGCAAAGCATACAAAGATATTTACAAATGTGTATGGTGAATAATGGACAAATTTGAGTACCTCTAATACGGAGGGTGCATTTTAACACCCAAAACGTCTCTGGAGCTAATACTATCCACTTTTGTGAATAAGTCCTAACTTAACCATATAAGTGCTACTAAATATAGTGTTTTTTTTCTTTTTTTTATCCGAGGTATAGTCGGAAGAGATGTCTTTAGTCTGCGGCGGAAGATGTGTAGACTTTCTGCTGTCCTGATGTCATTGGGGAACTTGTTCCACCATTTAGGAGCCAGGACAGCAAAGAGTCGTGATTTTGTTGAGTGGTTAGCTAGCAGTGAGGGAGCAACAAGCCGATTGGCAGATGCAGAGTGGAGTGGACAACTGGGGTGTAAGGTTTGACCATGTCCTGGATGTAGGCTGGGCCCGATCTGTTCGCAGCATGGTACGCAAGTACTAGTGTTCTGATATGGATGCGGGCAGCCACTGGTAACCAGTGAAGGGAGCGGACGAGCGGAGTAGTGTGAGTGAATTTAGGTAGGTTAAAGACCAGTCAAGCTCCTGCATTCTAGATGAGCTGCAGAGGTCGGATGGCACTAGCAGGTAGACCAGCCAGGAGGGAGTTACAATAGTCTAGGCGTGAGATGACCAGAGCCTGGACCAGAACATGCGCTGCCTTCTGAGTGAGAAGGGGACATATTCTCCTTATGTTGTGCAGCATGTATCCACAGGAGCGGGTTGTTACAGTAATGTTGGCAGTAAGGTAGAGTTAACGATCGAGTGTCACACCCAGGTTCCTAGCAGTCTGAGTGGGGGTTACCACAGACTTGTCAAAGGTAATAGTCATGTCATGGGTGGGAGAGCCCTTCCCTGGAAGGTAAAGTAGTTCGGTCTTGTCAAGGTGGATTTTCAGGTGGTGTGCAGACATCCACTTAGAGATGTCAGTCAGACAGGCAGAGATTTGTGCGGTTACCTGTGTTTCAGATTGGGGAAAAGAGAGGATTAGTTGGGTGTCATCAGCGTAGCTGTGGAAGGAAAAGCCCTGTGAGTGAATGACAGAGCCGAGAGAGTTGGTGTACAGAGAGAACAGGAGGGACCCCAGTAGTGAGAGGACAAGGTTTGGACACAGATCCTCTCCAAGTTTCCCGGTAAGTGCGGTCGTTGAGGTAGGATGAGAGCAGGGAGAGAGCAGAGCCTGAGACACCTAGATCCTGAAGGGAGGAAATAAGGATCTGGTGGTTCACTGTGTCAAATGCAGCAGAAAGGTCTAGATTCTAGACTCCCAGTCGTCATCCCTTTTATTGACCGCATTGCTGCCAGCTCCTCCGTAATCTCAAAGTCTTTCGTCATCCCACGTACAAAGATGAGTAACTGGGCTGTGTCGCGGACATCACAGCTCTCATCCAGAGCCAAGGAGAAAAAGTCAAAATTGTCTACTTTCTTTTGCAGCTGAAGCTCGAGATTTCCCGCGATGTCCTCGATCCTTCTCGTTACGGTTCGTCTGGAGAGGGGCACATTCTCAAATGCTTCTTTCTTCTCAGGGCATATTAGTGCAGCAGAGTCCACCAAACACTCTTTGATCAAATCCCCATCAGAGAATGGCTTACTTTTTTTGGCGATTTTGTGAGTTATCACAAAGCTGGTCTTGACAGCTCCATCCCTGGAAAGCTTGGTAAAAAAACCTTGTTGCTTCTGCAGCTTAGCTAGCAAAGCGTCCGATGTCCGTCTACGTTCTTCATCGGTCAAGTTTTTGTAATTTTCTCCATGTTTTCGTCTCGTAATGGCGATTCAAATTGTAATCCTTAAACACAGCGATCTTTTCTCCACAAACTAAGCACACGGCCTTCCCTTTGACTTCAGTAAATAACTACTTAGAAGTCCATGTCTCGTTAAAAACTCTACATTCTGTATCAATCTTTCTTTTTTTAACGTGAGCTGACATTTTTGAGGACTAACAGCTAACTAACATCTCTCCTAAACTCCGTTCGCCAACACATCATACGCTCGCGTGTATTCAGAACGTATGTGAGGTAAAAATGTTTTTTTTAAAAAGGCGCCTTCAAAATAAAAGAAATGTAGTTGTATTCTGTGCATGATGTACACTTATTTACGTTTGATTCCTAATATTCCATTGACCTCACGCGGGCCGGTCATGGACAGCCAAAGGGCCGGATGTGGCCCGGGGGCTGTAAAATGCCCAGGTCTGGTCTAGAAGGATGAGGACAGAGGAGAGAGAGGCTGCTCTAGCAGTGTGAAGTTGCTCAGAGACAGCAAGGAGGCTCAAGAGCTTTGGAAAGAAAGGGAAGAAGACAGACAAGTCTGTAGTTGTTTACTTCAGACAGGTTGAGGGTGGATTTCTTCAGGAGAGGGGTTACTCTTGCCTCCTTGGGGGGTTAGGGAAACAGCCAGTTGACAGGGAAGTTTTGATAAGATGAGTGAGAAAAGAAAGAAGGTCGGGAGCAATAGACTGGAGAATGTGAGATGGGATGGGGTCAAGGGGGCAGGTGGAGGTTACCAAGGTAAGAACTTGATTGGGAGACGGGGGTGAAAGAGGAAAGCGAAGGGGATGAAGTTGATGGAAATTTAATTACAAAAGGTGGATTTGAAAATGAGGAGCGTATGTCATCTATCCTTTTTGTAAAGTAGTTGACAAAGTGGCTTGGTGGAAGGAGGAGGGGGACTGGGGGGGTCAAGGAGTTTGGAAAAGATGGAGAACAGCTTTTTGGGGTTCGAAAATGAGAATTGAATTCTAGTTTGGTAAAAAGAGCTTTTGGCTGCAGAAATAGTGGTAGAGAAAGAGGAGAGAAGAGATTGATAAGAGCAGGGTGTTTAGATTTTCGCCAATTCTTTTCTGATGCTCGCATAGTGGCTCTGTCGGCGCACAGCGAGTCAAACAACCACAGAGCTGGGGAGTACTTGTGCTCCTGTTGTGAAGTAAGAGGACAGAGAGAGTCAAGAGAGGACAGAGTAGAAAGGAGAGTGTCTGTGGCAGATTTAGGATGCATGAGTGAGAAAGAGTCAGATTACTTGAATGATGGCGCCTCGAACGGCCGCCTCGGTGTGTTGGTGCGCACTTCTGTGTTTGTTTTTAGTCTTTAACTCAGTTAATTGTGACTCAACTCGGATTATTTTCACGATGGACGAGCTACTTAACATCAGGGACACAACACCATCTGATTTATTTCCCAACTTTCTCGCCTCTTCCGTGGATTTAGTGGATTTACTTATCAAAGGTGCCGTGGTCCTCGGTCACGCAGCGAGACTGAGGCGGAGACGGAGAGGAAAGCGCGCTGGGGCCCTGGTGCGCTTCAGGGAGAGAGGATTACGCTCGCCTCTCCCGAGTGTACTCCTCTCCAATGTCCGCTTACTGTGCAATAAGATGGACGAACTGCGCCTTCTCATCAGGACAAATAGAGACTTTTCCCTTTCTTCTGTTTTGTGTTTTACGGAATCGTGGCTGACCGAATCTACACCGGACTCTGCCGCACAGCTGACTGGCTTTCAGCTGTTACGCGCGGACCGCGACCCGATCCTCTCACGCAAAGCAAAAGGCGGAGGGATTTGTTTCTATATAAACCATGGCTGGTGCAGCGACGTGAAAGTGATTTTACAATCCTGTTCTCCTGACCTGGAATCTTTTTTCATCACCTGCAGACCGTTTTACTCTCCCCGTGAATTCACTTCTTTTATCCTGGCCGGAGTTTACATCCCACCGCAAGCTGACGTGCGCGAGGCTCAGCGCCAACTCGCTGATCAGATACTAGGAGTGGAGAGAAGGAGAGAGAACACGTATTCCCCTGTTATTGTCATTGGGGACTTTAATAAGGGCAACTTAACTCACGAACTCCCCAAATACAAACAGTTTGTTAAATGCCCGACCAGGGGGGAGAATACTCTGGACCACTGCTACAGTACCATCAGCAGGGCTTATCATGCAGTTTCCCGCGCTGCTCTGGGTCTATCCGTCCACGCTCTTATTCATCTGATCCCGGCCTACAGACAGAAACTCAAACTTTCTAAACCTGCTGTGCTGAGATCTAAGAACTGGAGCAGCAGTGAAGCTGTGGAGGAGCTGCGTGATTGCCTGGACAACACAGACTGGGACATTTTTAGAACTTCTTCCAACAGCCTGGACGAATTTACAGATGCTGTGACGTCATACATCAGCTTCTGTGAGGACAGATGTATTCCAACACGCACCAGGGTGAGTTACAACAACGACAAGCCCTGGTTCACAGCAAAACTCAAACAGCTTCGTTTGGAGAAAGAGGTGGCCTTCAAGACTGGGGACAAGGATAGGTTCAGACTGGCTAAATACTTGTTTGGCAAGGAGATTAAGGAGGCCAAACGACAGTATTCAAAGAAGCTGGAACAACAATTTGCAGCCAACGACTCCTCGTCAGTCTGGAAAGGCCTTCGGGTGATCACCGGCTGCAAAACCAAATCCCCCCACTCTGTGGAAGACCTTCAACTTGCAAATGACCTGAATGACTTCTACTGCAGATTTGACAGACAATGGACCAGTTCTAACCCTACCCCACATTCTGAACCCCCCCCCCCCCCCCCCACAGCTATCACACCTCTTCTTCCCAGCCTGGACAAAGACACTACCCCCCCCCCCTCCCACAAAATGGTCCCAGACTGCCCCCTCCCCCCCATCACACCTCTCTCCATTCAGGAGAGAGATGTCAACAAACTACTGAAGAGACTGAACCCCCGCAAGGCAGCTGGACCAGACGCTGTCTCCCCCTCCACACTCAGGTACTGTGCGGACCAGCTGTCTCCAGTGTTCACGGACATCTTCAACACCTCACTGGCTGAATGCGTGGTACCAGCCTGCCTCAAAACATCCACCATCATCCCCGTTCCCAAAAAGCAGAGGATCACAGACCTTAATGACTACAGACCAGTCGCCCTGACCTCTGTAGTAATGAAGACCTTTGAGCGCCTTGTGCTGACCCACCTCAAGGCCATAACCAACCACCTCCTCGACCCACTGCAGTTTGCCTACAGAGCCAACAGGTCTGTAGACGACGCAGTCAACATGGGACTCCACTTCATCCTCCAGCACCTTGACTCCCCCGGCACCTACGCCAGGATCCTGTTTGTGGACTTCAGCTCCGCATTCAACACTATCGCCCCAGCTCTTCTCCGAGACAAGTTGACACAGCTGAGCATGCCTGAGCCCACCTGCAGGTGGATCACTGACTTCCTGACAGACAGGAAGCAGCGCGTGAGGCTGGGCAAGCTTGTCTCTGAGCCCCGGACCATCAGCACTGGAGCCCCACAAGGTTGTGTGCTCTCCCCTCTTCTCTTCTCCCTCTACACCAACAACTGCATCTCCAGCCACCCCTCTGTCAAACTCCTGAAGTTTGCAGACGACACAACCCTAATTGGATTAATCTCCAATGGGGACGAGGCCGCCTACAGAGAGGAAGTAGACAGCCTGGCTTCCTGGTGCAGCCAGAACTTCCTGGAGCTGAACGCTTCGAAAACTGTAGAGATGATAGCAGACTTCAGGAGGAGCCCAGCCCAAACCGCCCCCCTCACCATGTGCGACTCCCCAGTTAAAACAGTGGAGTGTTTCAGATTCCTGGGGACTATAATTGCACAGGACCTGAGGTGGGCTGAGAACATCACCACCATCATCAAGAAGGCCCAGCAGAGGATGTTCTTCCTGCGGCAACTGAAGAAATTCAACATGCCGCAGAAAGTGATGGTCGAGTTCTACACGGCCATCATTGAGTCCATCCTCACTGCATCAATCACCGTCTGGTTCGCTGCCTCCACTGCCAAGGACAAGGGCAGACTGCAGCGGATCATTCGGTCAGCTGAGAAGGTCATCGGCTGTGACCTGCCGGCTCTCCTACACCTGTTCCACTCCAGGACCAGGAAGAGAGCAGGCAAGATCATTGCTGATCCTTCCCATCCCGGCCACCACCTATTCCAGAGACTCCCATCTGGAAAAAGGTTCCGGGCCATCAAGACCAAAACCTCGCGCCACCTGAACAGTTTTTTCCCCATGGCAGTGGGGCTCACAAACAAGCCCCCTGCATCACACTGACCCCCCCCCCCCCCCCCGCACATAACTTATAACTTATACAGTGGGGCAAAAAAGTATTTAGTCAGCCACCAATTGTGCAAGTTCTCCCACTTAAAAAGATGAGAGATGCCTGTAATTTTCATCATAGGTACACTTCAACTATGAGAGACAGAATGGGGGGAAAGAATCCAGGAAATCACATTGTAGGATTTTTAATGAATTAATTGGTAAATTCCTCAGTAAAATAAGTATTTGGTCACCTACAAACAAGCAAGATTTGTGGCTCTCACAGACCTGTAACTTCTTCAAGAGGCTCCTCTGTCCTCCACTCGTTACCTGTATTAATGGCACCTGTTTGAACTCGTTATCAGTATAAAAGACACCTGTCCACAACCTCAAACAGTCACAATCCAAACTCCACTATGGCCAAGACCAAAGAGCTGTCAAAGGACACCAGAAACAAAATTGTAGACCTGCACCAGGCTGGGAAGACTGAATCTGCAATAGGTAAGCAGCTTGGTGTGAAGAAATCAACTGTGGGAGCAATTATTAGAAAATGGAAGACATACAAGACCACTGATAATCTCCCTCGATCTGGGGCTCCACGCAAGATCTCACCCCGTGTGGTCAAAATGATCACAAGAACGGTGAACAAAAATCCCAGAACCACACGGGGGGACCTAGTGAATGACCTGCAGAGAGCTGGGACCAAAGTAACAAAGGCTACCATCAGTAACACACTACGCCGCCAGGGACTCAAATCCTGCAGTGCCAAACGTGTCCCCCTGCTTAAGCCAGTACATGTCCAGGCCCGTCTGAAGTTTGCTAGAGAGCATTTGGATGATCCAGAAGAGGATTGGGATAATGTCATATGGTCAGATGAAACCAAAATAGAACTTTTTGGTAAAAACTCAACTCGTCGTGTTTGGAGGAGAAAGAATGCCGAGTTGCATCCAAAGAACACCATACCTACTGTGAAGCATGGGGGTGGAAACATCATGCTTTGGGGCTGCTTTTCTGCAAGGGGACCAGGACGACTGATCCGTGTAAAGGAAAGAATGAATGGGGCCATGTATCGTGAGATTTTGAGTGAAAACCTCCTTCCATCAGCAAGGGCATTGAAGATGAAACGTGGCTGGGTCTTTCAGCATGACAATGATCCCAAACACACCGCCCGGGCAACGAAGGAGTGGCATTTCAAGGTCCTGGAGTGGCCTAGCCAGTCTCCAGATCTCAACCCCATAGAAAATCTGTGGAGGGAGTTGAAAGTCCGTGTTGCCCAGCGACAGCCCCAAAACATCACTGCTCTAGAGGAGATCTGCATGGAGGAATGGGCCAAAATACCAGCAACAGTGTGTGAAAAGCTTGTGAAGACTTACAGAAAACGTTTGACCTCTGTCATTGCCAACAAAGGGTATATAACAAAGTATTGAGATGAACTTTTGTTATTGACCAAATACTTACTTTCCACCATAATTTGCAAATAAAATCTTTAAAAATCCTACAATGTGATTTCCTGGATTTTTTTTTCTCATTTTGTCTCTCATAGTTGGAGTGTACCTATGATGAAAATTACAGGCCTCTCATCTTTTTAAGTGGGAGAACTTGCACAATTGGTGGCTGACTAAATACTTTTTTGCCCCACTGTATATTATTGGCACTATCCCGGAACCAATCACTGCACCTTAGCACCGCACGTGCCCATAACATATCCTATTGTTTTTTCTGTATATATTGTTGTTTTATGTCCGATTGTTGTTTTTATGTCCAAAGGCACCAACCACACCAAGGCAATTTCCTGTATGTGTAAATATACTTGGCAATAAAAAGAATTCTGATTCTGATGAAGGGAGGCCTGATAAAACACAGGAGAGGGAGCAAATGTTGCGACGGACAGGTACAGAGTCTATTGATGTGGTAGGGTTGTCAGTTTGTGAGAGTGGGAGAGAGTAAGATATGAAGAAGTGGTCAGAGACATGAAGTGGGGTTACAGTGAGGTTAGATGTAGAGCAGTTTCTGGTGAAAACATAGTCAAGGTGGTTACCAGCTTTGTGAGTAGGAGGGGAAGGACTGAGTGAGAGAGCAAAGGAAGAAAGTAAAAGTAGTAGGTCAGATGACTTCTCTGTCTGGATGTTGAAGTTACCCAGAAGGACAAGTGGAGGGCCATTTTGGGATGGGATGTTCGATAGGAGGACATCTAATTCTTCCAAGAAATCTCCAAAGGACCTGGTGGGTAACTGTTACAGCATGAAATTCAAAAGACAATAGGGTAAAATGCGGCAGCGGGTAGAGAGAAAAACTCCATTTAGGGGTGATGAGTAAACCTGTACCACCACCCCTACCAGTGGTTCTGGGTGTGTGGGTGAAAGAGAAGGCAGAGGAGAGCGCAGCAGGGGTGGATGTGTTGGCCGGTCTGATCCAAGTCTCAGTGAGAGCAAGGAAGTCAAGCGATTTGCTGGGTAGCAAAGCCAGAGATGAAGTCTGTCTTGCGTGTAGCTGACTGGCAGTTCCCCTGTGACAAGGTGTTGGGTATGTGGGGAACGGGTGGGATAGATGAGAGGAAAGGTTACGGTAATGTTGTAAACGAGTGCGAGGCCTATAGTATCTATGAGTAGATATGCGAACAGGGACGGAAAGTATACACATATTCAAAAAGAAGGAAACAGAGCAGCGTTACACTCAGCCTCCCCCGAAGACTCCTACGAAAGACTCATTTGTCTATATCCTCCAACGAAAGACTCATTTGTCTATATCCTCCAACGAAAGACTCATTTGTCTATATCCTCCAACGAAAGACTCATTTGTCTATATCCTCCAACGAAAGACTCATTTGTCTATATCCTCCAACGAAAGACTCATTTGTCTTTATCCTCCGAGTCTTCACTGACACTGTAGCTGACGCTTCAAACAATTCCTGGTTTTTAACACCAGAGTCGACGAAGATTGGCTACAGCTGCGCTGACCACACCCCCTGCTAATGAGTCAAATCAGGCACCAGGTGGTAATGGCCCAGCAATAGAAACTCAGCAGAGCTCAACAGCAAGAGACACTTCTCACCTTAATCAGTGAAGAGGTGAGTTTAACAAAATCTCCTAATTTACCAAAAACTGATTAAGGACAAAGTCTATTTACCTCACAGGTAGAAAGTAAAATAGAACTTAGCCCTTGAAAAAAAGTGAAATAAAATTCAAGCACTTTAACTCTTACTGCTTCTCTTTAACTCTCAAACACTTGAGTGAAACAAAATCCTAGCCCATACAATTCAAGGTAAGACAAAACAGTACAAACTAGCAATCTAGTTAACCTAAGACAGCAGATAAAATTGTATTCTAGCTGAGAAGCTTATTTACAGAATATACTTATTCAAGTAAATCCAAGTAGTCCAGTAGTATGGCGTGATGCTCAGTTTGAGAGCAATAAAAAGATTTAGAAAACGTTCCACAAAGGTTGGAATGTTTCTGAGGGGCATTCCAGAAATGTGGTTAGCCTAACCTAACATGGATTTGGGCTGTTGCAATTTACCTCAATTTTTGGGATAAGTGATCTCAGATGGTTCAATCAGTTGTTTAGTATTTTCTCTCGGTGAGTTACGCTTATGTGTGGTCAGTGAAAGCTCCATCAATGGAGCTTTGATCTACAATTCATTATGGCAACCGATAAAAGAGAATCTATGCTAAAGATGTGAAAGCAGTTTTGTTGTTGAATTTCAACCTGAGGTGAGTTAGAGAAAATACCACCTCCAATTTCCAAAGTCATCCATTATCTATATCCTTTATTCTTAGAAGGCTGCGGGGGGAGCTGGAGCCAATCCCCGCTGACATAGGGCGACAGGTGTGGTACACCCTGGACAGATTGACAGCGTATCTCAGGACCAATACACAGAGACAAACGACCATCCATACTCACTTTCGCACCTGCTGTCAAATTAGAGTCTCCAACTAACTTAATCCCATGTTTTTGGACTACAAAAAATAATGTAGAAATCTCAGATAGAGCCACATGTGAGGGATCCCTCTCCCAGGATGGACAGAAGTGCAATAGATGCCGCGTGTAATGGAGAACTTCAGAAAAAGTACAAGTATTTACAGCATTGATTAAAATATACAGTTTGTAGCATAATGGAAGGGAAATGAATTGTGAAGTGAGGAGGAGAATTTTAAATTCTATTCTAGATTTAACCGGAAGCCAGTGTAGTGAAGCTAATACAGGAGAAATGCAATCTCTTTTCCTGGTTCTAGTCAGGACATGTGCTGCAGCCTTTTGTACAAGCTGCAGAGTCTGTGACAACTTACTGCTGGAGCCTGATAATAATGAATTACCATAATCAAGTCTGGATGTAACAAAGGCGTGGACAAAATTTTCTGCATCTTTTTGAGAGAGGACATGTCTGATTTTTGAGATGTTACATAAGTGAAAGAAGGCTGTCCTAGAAATTTGTTTTAAGTGAGAATCTGGATCATCCTGACTGTTTCATTGGAAGCAAGGGCAATATCATCTAGCGCAGCTATATCATTAGATAATGTATCTCTAAGGTGTTTAGGGCCAAGTATTAGAACCTCTGTTTTATCTGAGTTTAATAAGAGAAAATTGCGGGTCATCCAGGTTTTTATGTCCTCGAAACATGCTTGAAGTTTAGTTAATTGATTACACTGTTCTGGTTTTATTGATAGGTATAACTTGGTGTCATTCGCATACCAGTGGAAATTTATAGAGTGTGTCCTGATAATGTTTCCTAGTGGAAGCATATATAATGAGAATAAAATTGTGCCGACCACAGAACCCTGAGGAACACCGTGGTTAACTTTGGTGCGCACAGATGTCTCATCATTAATTTGCACAAATTGGATTCGATCTGAAAAATAAGATGAAACCAGTTTAGGGCGGATCCTTTAATGCCAATTAACTGTTCTAGTCTCTGTAATAAAATTTGATGATCAATAGTGTTGAATGCTGCACTAAGATCTAACAGAACGAGGACAGACACAAATCCCTGATCTGGAGCTATTAGAAGGTCATTAGTGACTTTTGCCAAGGCTGTCTCCGTGCTATGATTAGCTCTAAACCCCGACTTTATTTGTAATAGTTAAAATGATATCATTAAAGAAGGTCATAAAGATATTGCTATTCAGGGATGGAGGAATACTTGGTTCGGTGGAGGTGTGACTCTCAGCCTGGTTAGAGTGCTGAAGAGAAACCTGGGGTTGTTTTTATTTTCTTTTATGAATGTGTCAGAGTAGGCAGCTCTTGCTTTGTGGAGGGCCTTCTTATATGCTTTAACACTATCTTTGAACACTTTAAATGTAATTGGAATTATTTCCTTCAATTTAGCTACAGCACTATCAGGTAGACATCTAGAATGGAGTTTTTCATTAATGGCATGTAGTCTGATAATGATTAATTGAAAGTTATTAAATTATGGTCTGATAGATCCGGATTATGTGGAAGTACTATTAGATGTTCAATTTTGACACCGTATGTTAGTACAAGGTAGAGTGTGTGGTTATAACAATGAGTAGGTGGGGGAACACACTGACTGAAACCAATTGAGTCTAATACTGAAATGAATACACTAAGGCTATCATTATTATTGTCAACATGAATATTAAAGTCACCGACAATAATAACTTTATCTGTTTTTAGGACTAGGTTTGATAAAAACTCTGGGAATTTGGTTAAAATTTCAGAATAAGCCCCCGGAGCACGGTTAACCACAGCAAATATGATTGGCTGTTTTGATTACATGGATAGGCGTTGAAGACTAAGAACAATACTTTCAAATGAGTTGTAGCTTAGTTTAGATTTCAGTGAGGGACTATAAATAAATTTTGTGATTTAGACTAGTTCATTTACTAAAATAGCCTTTGATGACAGTGATCTTATGTTTAAGAGTCCACATTTAATTGTCTTTGTTTGTTTTGTTGTTGCAGAGGTTTTTGTGGATTCTCCCTCTGTTAATGTTTGATTTTAATAATGTGGGAGGGGGGACAGAAACAGTCTCTATGGGGTTGTGGTTGTGTGACTGATCCAGAGGGAGTGCAGAGAAGTGTGTAGCACTGCAGCTCTGCGTCCTGGCCCCAACTCTGGGTTGTCATTTTGTGTTTATAGACCGAGTTATATTCCTCTATAAGTGAGCTGCTCCATCCAAAGTGGGATGAACGCCGTCTCTCCTAACAAGACCAGGTTTCCTCCAAAAAGTTTGCCAATTGTCTACAAAGCCCACACCGTTTACAGGACACCACCTCGACAGCCAGCGGTTGAACGACAACATGCAAAAACATTTAATCACCGGTCGTATTAGGAATTATAGGAATTATTAGCATTAGTTTATGGTTTGGATATAGAAACCTCTTTGTAATGTAGATCATTATGCTCATCAAGACCAATATGCTTTTGTGATTAATTGTAAAACACACTACATGTTATACGATGACATGGTATTAAAGGAGACAGAGCTCAGCTCCAGTGGCTCTGACCTGCCAGTGGCAATTATTAGTCAGAATCTGTCTATTGCCAAGTATGTTTACATAGATACAAGATATTTGCTGTGGTGTGTTTGTGCAAGTATAAATATAAAATATAAAAAAATATTAAAATAGGAAACAAAATTGAATATAGAAATATTATAAGCACCAGGGATGAGATTGTGCAATATGTTGTAAATAAACACAAGAGAATGGATTGTGCAAAGTATAGTAAGTCCGCTATTGTCCACGAGAAGTTAAAGTGTCACAGTCACAGACGGGGACATCAGTGCAGTCCAGGGATATATACAACCTATAAGGAGGGATGCGAACAATAGTCAACACTTGCTAGAGGCATGGAGTTCCTGTGTCCGTTAGATTCCTGATCCATTGTCTTAACCTGTTGTTCAGGTTTTCTATGACAGAAATACTCCAGAGTGGACAGCGTCGTCACTTGAGCTAAACAAGGCACAGGATTGGCCTCTCCCCCCACCCCAGGAGATGTTGTCAGAGTATGTGCTGTGTATTATAGCAGACCCGACTAATCGATTACTAAATTAGTTGCCAACTATTTTTATAATGGATAATAATTGATTAAAATGATTAGTTGTTGTAGCCCTAATGAGATTGTAATAATTTTTTAAAAAAAATTTCAATTGTACAGGGCCTAATCTGCACATATAGTATCTTAAGGCCCTTCACACAGTAAGGTTGAGTCAATTGCCAATAAAAAAATAATTATTAACCAACTATTTTGATGGTTAAAAAACACCATCACTACCTCAAGTAGTTGGGGTGAGAAGAGACAAATTGGTAAAGTGGTGAGGTGGAGGAGAGCTAGTTCTTATTTTGATTCAGATTCAACCCTGATCAGATCTCCTTGTCCTGTTGTTGTGTGTCTATGTTTTTAATGAAAATCAGTTTTCCATTCAAATGTAACACACATTTTAACTGAATTTCAAGAAAATATGTGATGTGAAAAGTGGAAGATAGTTTGTCGAGATGAACAGTTGGTGAATCAATTTTTTTAGTTAAGTGTCATTAAACCATTAATGAAGAAGATGTTCCAGCAAAATGTCATTATTTAAACAGCACCAGTCAAACCATAAACGGAAAAATATAGATATACTATTAAAGAAATATGGGATTGCTGTTTGTTTCATGTATGAAAAATCTCACAGATCTTAGTTTTCATCTCACCAGTGGATGTATAAGTCACATTATTCATGAATGTCATGAATACATTTATTAAGTCTGTTTTCATTACACTTTGTCTAATTGTGCTATACCAAGTTTTCTATTTCCGCTAAACCTTTCTGTCATTATTTCAGTTTAAAGGCCTTATTAACACCTACAGTATGGTACAACCACACAGGATTTCACTTATTTCACTTATGCTAACCAAACGTTTTTCTCTGTTTGACTTACAACTCACAGTTACACTTGTTAGACTGGAACAAAGTCCATATTTACTATTCCAATAGACATAGCAAACACTTAACTTGTCATAAGAGGAAATGCAAAGTTGTGATAACATCAACAGTGGCTCCATGTCATTAAGTGCCAGGAATCCCTATTGCTACACAACTTCCCATTTTATTTATTTATTGGTTTAAAAGTCAGTTGAATCCATCATCCAGGAGTCCTGATATACATGACTGATATGATGTATATTCTGAATTTAAAACATTAAGTGAAGTGTAAGTTTGATATCTAACTATTGTTTAGTATCAACCAGCTGAATATGATGCAGTATTAACTTATTTACCAGATGATAAACAACTTTTGTTACACTAGTAATTAACATAAACCTTTTTACACCTTAGATAAATTTATGGCAGAAGTGCATATGAAAAGTAGTTGTTCAGTCAGTCACTAACTCAATTCTTACAGCTTGTTAAAATAATGTCATTCAGATTGTGGCTTTTTTAATTTGGAAATTGTACTCCTTGAAATACCGGTTTAAATATAAGAAAATAATTCGGCCTATTCAGCTCTTGTTATCATGCATCTTCTCATGGCCGTTTACTTTAACTCTTGAGAGGCTCTTCGCTTGAGGCGTCCTGTTATACCTTTTTAGGCCTGGAATCTCAGATTATATCATTAATTTGACTGTCTTATCAGACCATGTAAATCTCTCTTTAATAAAATTACTAGGCAGTAGGCTATATTGTGAGATGGCTTTTCATCTGTATCTGTAAGAGCCTGGTAACATTATGTTTTTAGGACATTCTGTTGAACACTGGTGAATGCTCTGAGAAAATGTCTTCAAAATGAACAGACATCTTCACTTGGAATCAAAACATCGAAGTGACTAGGTTTTTGTGGTCAAAGTTCAAGAACACTGTTCTGACTGTTCAAACCACATTTGTAGCCATGATTCAAGAATTGTAACACCAATTGAGACAAAAGCTAATTTTTCAACTTCACCGACCGGTGAGATTGTGACTGCATTTCACATTTGGTCAGATATTGAATTTGGTACACTCATTTTGGGTTCCCAACTTTAAACTGTGTTGGTTGTATAGATCTTCTGTGCTTCTGGTGTGTGTGAAGTGCCCATATTTTTTAATTAGTAGCTTCTTTGCAGCAATATGAACTTCAGGTGATTGTCACTGTAGCTCAGTGTTGACTACAGTGTCTCTTAAGTACGTATTTATCACTAAAAACTATTCACTGGTATCGTACATGCTAGTAATAATGTCCTTCTTGCTAAAAGTGACACTTAATAACATCTATTAAATTCATTTAAAATCTACACTACATTTACTATACAAGTCGGTGTAGCACACAGCATGGTGATTGTAATCAGAATATTCTCTAAAAAAAACACAAAGATCAGTATATATTAAGTGATTGTAGAGATCTACTTACCAATCAAAATGGTGGCTTTACCAGAAATTCTGTGTCTGTTAAAGTTACACAGATATACCCAATTACCATCTTCTTTATTTGACTGCCAATGTCATTGTATCAGTTGCTACTTTTGAGATGGGGAGTAATCTGTGTGCAGTGTTCTTGGATATGTTTGCTGTGGTTTCAGCATGTCCTGCTGACAATGATGAGAATAAGCAAGCTTGTAAAAAATGACCAGTGTATTGCTGGTTTAATTTAGTTGGGTGGTGGTGTTTGAATTTTTTTCTGTTGTACCTCAATTCTCATCACTTTCTTCTTGTGCTTCCTGTCTGCAGGTACAGAGCCCTCACCTTTATCCTCACCTTTCTGCTCTATACCAGCTTCCACCTCTCCAGGAAACCCATTAGCATCATCAAGGTAACAAACTGGTTGTTGTAGTATACAGCATTCTTCTACAGATACACCAAGTTTTCCAGACAGTGATAGACCCCAGTCTAAGACTGACGACAAAACTAAATTGAGATTTCTACTGATAATGTTACTGAGGGAAAGTAGTTATTTGTTTAAGTAACTGATGCTCAGGGCAGCTCAGCAATGTTAGAAAGATAATAGCTGTACACTACATAGGAGGTGGAGGTGCAGGTATGTCTGCCCTCAGTACACTAAGAGGTTTGTCTACACTGAACTTTATTATTTGAAGTTATTATGAAACACAAGCAAAACATGAAAGTATACATTGCTATTGTGTTTTTCGGATTTGTTTTGCTACATCAGTCAATAAATCGGTCAAATGAACTGCACTCACACACACAGTCAGGTTGTGGACCTCCAAACTCAGTTAGTACAGTTGCCTCACTTGTTTAAATAGTAAATGGAATGCACTTGTATAACCCATTCACTCACACACATTTGTACTGTGCTTCATATTTAGTGCACACATCCCATCAACAAACTAATGGAATAACTATCAGGAGCAATTTTTTGGGTCTTGCCCAGGGATACTGACGTGCAGACGGGAGTAGCTGATGACAGACTATCTCCTGAGCCACTACCACTAACTTACCCCTTTTCCACCAAGGCAGTTGCAGCTTTTTGTGTTTCAATGGCCAAAGAACTGGCTCTTGGCCAGAAAAACTGGTTCCAGGGTAGCACCAACTCGTTGATGAAGGTGCTGTGTGTCTGTCTGCGTGTCAGTGCAAGTGAGGGAGGAAGAGAGCGAGGAAGAGAGCGAGCAGAGTCGGGGGTGGTGGGCTGAGTAAAAGAATGAATGCACGCAGCTATGAAGAAAGATTTTACTCATTGAAAAAAGTATTTATCAATAATTGTTGATCAGTGTTGTTAATGTGGCGGTAGTTACAAAGGAATCAATGTTTAAACTGTAGCGGGTCAGCTGAGTCTTTGTGTGTGTCTGCGTGTCAGCACAAGCGAGAGAGAGCGGAGTAAGGTTGGACTGAATGAATATATGAATGAATTAATATACACTGTTAAAAAAAATAAGGGAACACTTAATCATCTCAGTATAACACCAAGTCAGTTAAACTTCAGGAATATCAATCTTTCCATTTAGGAAGCACAAGTGATTGTGAATCAATTTCACCTGCATTGGTGCAAATGAAAGTGACAACAGGTGCAATAGAAAGGCAAAAGCAAGACAACCCCCAAAAAGGGAATGGTTCTGCATGTGGTGGCCACAGACAATTGCTCTCTTCTTATCCTTCCTGAATGATTCTTCTCTAGTTTTGTGTTCCGCTAGTGTCTTTGTCACTACTGGTAGCATGTGGCGGTACCTGCAGCCCAAACAGGTTGCTGAGGTAGTCCAGCTCTTCCAGGATGGCACATCTATACGTGCAGTCGCAAGAAGGTTTGCTGTCTCCCAGCACAGTCTCAAGAGCATGGAAGAGATACCAGGAGACCAGCCATTACACAAGGAGAGCTGGACAGGGCTGTAGAAGGACATCAACTCAGCAGCAGCATTCTCTTCATACATGAGAGCAGGTTCACACTGAGCACATAGGACAGGCATGAAAGTGTCTAGAGATGCCGTGGTGAATGTTATGCTGCCTGTAACATCATCCAGCATGACTGGTTTGGTGGTGGGTCAGTGATGGTCTGGGGAGGCATAGCCTTGGAGGGTCGTACAGGACTCCATATCAAAGCCAACGGTACCCTGACTGCTGTTAGGTACCGGGATGAAATTCTCAGAGCGATTGTCAGACCTTACGCTGGTGCAGTGGGCCGTAGGTTACTCCTGGTGCAGGACAATGCAGGACTCTGGCCTCATGTGGCCAGAGTGTGTAGGCAGTTCATGGATGACGAAGGCATTGATGCCATTGACTGGCTCTCATGTGAGGTATTTTGGGGTCTTGTTGCCACTCTCCCCGTCTTCGAGGTCTTTCAATGTATGCACGTGGGGCCGCAGGGAGGTCCCAGAACAGAGCCATACCACCAAATGTAAATGATGCATAGGGAAATAGTTTTCTTTGACTAAAGTGTTCCTAACTGAAATTTGGTTATTGCAACCAAAAATGCAATCAAAACTTTGAAGGTTTACTTTGAAATAGGAAGTTCTCATTTGAGTGTACATGCTTAAATCAAATGTCGTATGTAGTTGGGGTTTAGATCATTACATTAATGTTTCATTGGTAAAAGTAATTTGAATTGTACGTTTTCCTTCAACAGCACGCCCATGGCCATATCGCCAGGAAGTTCCACTAATTTATCTATACATTGTCTAATCTGTGCAAGACATGTCTGATGACCTGGCGTGACCATATCTATATGCCAAAATTCAACATATTCATAGCACCACCTACTAGCAACAGGATACACGCCTCAACAGGATGTGACATTTAATGTAACTTCTTCATTAACTGTGCAAATGAATAATGAAATACCAACCTAAAACCAACCTCCAGTAACTACACGGAAAAAGCAGCACACGGACTGCGAGGGACCGGCCATCGCTGCTTGCAGCTTTAATTACAGGATTGATTTTAAAATGATTTTAAAGTCAGGCAAGGGCTGGCCCCTCCCTATATTTCAGACCTTTTATCTCCCTACAGCCAGGACGCATTGCTTGCCATTCTGAAGTCTAGGCTAAAAACCAAAGGAGATAGAGCCTTTGCCGTGAGGGCCCCTACTTGAGGACAATCTGCTAGAAGAGATTAGACTTGTAGAATCGGTTACCTGTTTTATCTCACTTCTGAAGACACAGTTTTATAAAAATGCTGTCTATGGCTTTTATTATCTGTATCTTTATTTATAATTATTTAATATTGTTTGTTGTAAAGCACTTTGTCTACTTTGTCATCTTCATCTTCTTCTTTGTTCGGTTTATTGGCAGATGGCAAGCAACATCAAGGTGCATTACCGCCATCTACTGTATATTACTACTCCTTCTTTGTTCAGTTTGTTGGCAGGTGGCAACCAACATCAAGGTGCATTACCGCCATCAACTGTCTTCTTCTTAGACAAGTTCTGTTATGCTGTTATGCTCTGCCCACCAGTGGTTGGCAACCAGCGCCAAGGCGCATCACCGCCGTCAATAATCGTTACTCACCATCATCTTCTTCTCTTTCTTTGTTTGTTTTATTTGCAGGTGGGAACCAATGTCAAAGTTTATTACCACCGTCTACAGTGTTGGTGCACTATTCCACGCCATATTCTGTTTCTTTTTCTTCTATGTTTGGTTTGTTAGCGGGTGGCAACCAACATCAAGATGCATTACCTCTGTCTACTGTGCACCACTTGGTGCACCATTCCCGGAGGTACTGCAGTACAAGGTCAATGCATGGTTACATCAAACCCCCAAGGTGGGTGGGGCTCTGATTAAAAAAACAAAAACATTATTTTTCATTGTTTGGTTTATTGGTGGGTGGCATTCAACGTCAAGATCCATTACCACCATTTACCGTGTTGGTGAACCATTCCTAGAGGTACTGCAATACCAGGTAGATACGTGAAGTGCACAGAGCAAGGCCCTATTCCATCTCCCTCCCCATCTTCTTCTTTGTTTGGTTTATTGGTGAGTGGCAACCAACATCAAGATGCATTATCGCCATCTACTGTGTTCAACTGCTCAGCCCTAACTCTTCTTCCTCTTCTCTGTTCGGTCCACTGGCAGGTTGCAATCTTTGTTTGGGGGCATGATTAGTAGCATGAGGGGAATCAGAAGGGAATGGCAGTATCCAGTACTAAAGATGGGGGAGGATGCAGCAGTCTCTGTTGAAGAGAAGGCAGAGATGATACCAAAAGCACTTATTCCATTCATAACTGACTGAGGATGGCAAGGATGAGTTTAGCTCATCCTGAAAATCTTTAGAGAGGGGACAGTACTAACAGTTAAATGGATGCATCATTGAATTTGGAAGAAATGAGGAGAGCAATAGAAAGATCTGGGCTAACATCTCCAGGGAATGATGAAATCAGTTATGCAATGCTAATGGTGATGAGTGGTCATCAAGACTCCAAAAGCACTATATAAATACAAACCATTTACCATTTAAAGCATCACTGAAGTTGTTAGTTTTGTATAATAAGTTATACAAGTTGCCATTTGGTTGGAAAGAGGCGTTGATTGTTCCTATCAGGAAACCAGGGAAGGATTCATCAAATCCAATGAACTATAGGCCAATAGCACTGACATCACATATGGGAAAAGTAATGGAAAAAATTATTACGGGAAGATAAGCATTTTATATGGAAAGCAGAGGAATCTTATTTTGCCATCAAAGTGGATTTAGGAATTTTGGAAAAGAGGGGACTTTAGAAAGAGAGACCATGCAACTGGTCATATGCTAGGAAACAGAGGTTAATAAAGAGTCTGTAATGCCAAAAAAGCATATGATATGGTTTGGAAGGAGGGATTAATGATTAAATTAAACATGATAAGGATAGCAGGTAGGACATATACTTGGATCAGAGACTTTTAATTTGATATGTTTATTCAAGTAAGAGTTGGGATAGCTTTATCAGGAAGGTATATGGTGGAAAATGGTACTCCTCAGGGTAGTGTCATTAGTTGTTTTTTTTTATGCTTCCCTAAACAACACCGTAAGAGCTTGTGCATCTTCGGAGGGTCGCTAAAACATCAAACTTTCCCTTTGTGAAGTTACAGATTCATAACAGGAAGTCCGCGTCTCTACCGGAACTTCACTTTCAAAATAAAAGCATCTAATACAAAAACGGAAATGAGAATGTCTGACGCTAAAGCGAGCTAATATTTCACAATAAAATAACACAAAGACACTTCAACAATATTAACAATAACATAAATTTGGTTATTTACAAGAGGTAATTAATGTTGTAGCAAAATGCTTCAAGTTCTCAGTGGAAAAAACTAAAGCATTAATGTAATTGAGGGGTTCAGTATCTTGCCCAGGGACACTAAGGCATGCAGATGGGGAAGACTGAGGATCGAACCGCCAAACTTCTGGTTGGAGGACAACCACTCTCAAGTCTTCAGGTTTTTGGGTGTGTGGTTGGATGCTCAGCTCACATGGAATGAAGATATAATATATACAAGGTATTCTCCAAATGTAAAAATATTATTAATGTGATGAGATGTCAAACAGGGTCAGGATGGGGAGCGAGCAGGTCTTCAATGAAAAATATTTATGCAGCCCTCGTTGGATTTGTGCTAGACTACGGTTGTATCGCTTATGGTTCAGCAGCTAAAACATTGTTAAAGAAGTTGGAGGTTGTGCAAGCTCAAGCTTTGAGACTCTGCTGTGATGCTTTCAGATCAACTTATTTGTCTTTTCTTCAAGTTGAGGTCGGTGTTGTGCAATAATGCATTAAACGTGACACCATTAAATGGTGTGCCTTTCAGCATTCAATAAATTTGGTTATCAAAATAAAATATTGAATATTAATATTAAAAATATTAAATAATAACTTTAATTGATTAAAGTTACCTCGGGCACCACCCTTCAAAGGAAGGGAAAAGATAGCCAATTTATTGATTAAGTCTCATAAAAGTACTAACTACAAATGTGGAACTCTGATTAACAATTAAATTAATAACTATAACCAAAATTACCATATAGATAGTTAGCTAAGTTGAAGGATATAGAGTTCTTGACAGTGTAGAGGTTGGCAAGATTCACACTTATGCAACATTAATTAAAAAAACATTTGTGAAAGAAAAACATTTATTATGAAGATAATAAAGTATAAAAACACAAATTACTAACGGTGTACTTACTATATATAGATGTGTATGTGAGTAAGCTTGTGTGTCTGTGAGTGAGCGTGCTTCCAAAATGGCGGCTGGCCACTCCAAAGATAACGCCGCCCCCCCCCCCTTGGAATGTTTACGACATGTAGCGGGGGTCAGAGAGATGGGTGCTGAGATATGCGTGTGTGTGTGTGTTGGTGCCAAGTTAGAGAAAGAGCGTAGAGTGAAGAGCATACATAACTAACATTAACTTTCAAATAACTTGTAACCAAAATATCACAGCAACACAAATCAAGCTTATAAACATCACAAGGAATCGAATAAACAGTCTTTGCTTAGCCTAGTATAATTATTAAGCCCAGTTGTGTTACCCGTCCATGGAAAGGGAAAAAAAGTTGATGTGCTGTTCGAAGTCCAATGATGTCGTCTTGCTGGGTTGCGGCTCCTGTTTTTGTAGTTCTTCTGTGCGAGCAGCTGTTTTGCTGTTCGTTGTTAGGCAGGACCTCGTGTCGCTGCCTTTTGGAAGGTTTCGCAGTCGGCTCCAGTCAGGCCTGCTTGAAGGTTGTTAGAGCTTGGATTTGGAGGAGGTTTCCCTCGCTCGGTGAAAAGCTGCACCTCTCCTCCATTGTAGTTGAGCAGAAAGAGAGGTGACCTCCTCTCGGAGGGTTGCGTGGAGAGAGGAATCGAAAAGAGACTGAAGAGAGGGGGGACTTGGCTTATATTGGCCTGGTGACCTCATGGGTTATGGGGCCCAGAGTGACCAATAATGGTTGAAACTTGTGTCTTCGGTCGGTTTTCACACCTCTGTGTGATGTTTCAAGCACCCTGGGAGACTGAGTTCTGGAGGCTCTGGTTTGTCTCCGGAACAAAGGACATGCGGCCATGCTTTGGCTACACATGTAGGCCGAACTGTAGTTCACAATTACCAGGTCCCAACATGGGTGATATGCCTTTGTCTCTTAGGCGGAAACAGTTGATGATGAATTACTGGGCAAATCTTAAGGGGCATTCTGAAGATAAACATCCAACAACAATCAGTAACACCAACATGGCTGAAAAGTTGAAAAGTAAAGATTGTGGCAATATAGTAGTTTCGGTGGAAGATGTATTGCATACATTATACAAAACATTTATTCCAGTATATACAGATGGATCCAAAGATCCTATTACAGGAAAAAAAATGGTTTTGGTTTCATTATACCAGACTTAAAAGTTTCAGTGAACAGGAGAACCTTGGATCATTTGTCAATTTACACGGAGCATGGCAGCATTACAGTGGGTAGAATAGTTACTAGTGGTGCACCGATGTATCGGCCGTATATCGGTAGCGGACGATATTCGCCTCGTTTACTGCCATTGGCGTATCGGTAATAAACTTGACTTTCACCGATAACATTGGCCGATGTTCATTGGTATGTTTTCTGCAGCCTGCCAATCTGGCATCCAGATTATGGTACACTGACGCCGGGTTTACACCGGGCGCTGAAGCGCCGCGCAGCGCAACGCCAAGGAAAGCCAGGCGCCTCCCATCCACCCCCCTGTTAAACCTTTGTGCGGTTCACATGGGCTGCGATGCGCCGCGCCAGCGCCCTTCACCGATGGTTTCGGCGTGCAAGCGAGCGTATTGCGCCAGGAAACAGACTGAAAAATGATTTTAAACGATATAAATGACATATTTTATATGATACAAATGATCAAATATGCATCCCATACTTTGTATTCCCCTTCTGTTGTCCTGGAGTTTTAATTTTCCCAATCAAGTAATTAAATGTCCCCCTCTGCCCATACACTACAGCCACACAAGCAGTCATAGATAAAAAGAGAGGGGGGGGGCTAAAGGCTTGCTTGGAGAATACGTCATTTACCCCCGACACCCGACATTGAACGGGTTACATACAACAACAAGCGGAGAATCGCGGGCTGACCGGCGCGGAGAAATGCGCGCTTGAGAATGACGCGGGGCGGCGCGTCAGCGCCCGGTGTAAACCTGGCGTTACACACCAAGAAGGTGTTGCTTTTCTAGTCACTTTTAAATTATTTAATTTAATTTGTTTAACAAAATATTTTTATTGGGCTGTTATTTAATTTAACAAATATAATATTTGTATTGGTCTACTCTATGTTACTGTAAGTACAGAAAGTAACATTTTTGTCATTGAGTAGGTAGTTGTATGGCAGGCAGTTTTCATCGAAAAATATTTTTATTTTATTTGTTGTAATCAGAGCCTCCTATTGTGTTGTGTTGCACAGCAGTCTAGTAGTAGCACTGCATCTTGACTTGAATTTATATGGCATTCCCTAAGGGTTTATGCTAGTGTTTTGTAAGGCTGCATTGCAAGCATCTGTTTACAGTTGAGATGATGTCTTGAGTAGGCCTGGTGATACTGTTAAATGTTTGGCTGAATAGGTGTCTATGTCCATCCATGGCATCTAAAGTTACACTTGTCACTTTTTTTGTTTTTCATATTATTCAAGTAATAAACAAATATCGGTATCGGCCAAGAATTTCCATATCGGTGCATCCCTAATAGTTACAAATCAGGAAAGTTGTTTTCTGTACAAATTTGTGGTCAGCATTAATGTTGTTAAAGTAATTTTCATCTAATAATAGCCAGTTTTAGTTATTGAGATATTTGAGACTGTCTGGATTTCAAAATATGAATATTGTGAGTACTTTTATGTGGATACTGGCACACAGAGGAATAAAGGGCAATGAAGGAGTGGATTTATTGGCTAAGCAAGCACTAAATTATGAAGAAGTCATGGAAATTTCACTTAGTAAATCGGAAGCAAAAACAATAATCAAAATAAACATTGGGATGTAGCTCACACAGGGAGATACCGCAGGAGGTGAGCACCAAAGAGGAGAACATCTTTAGTAGGCTGAGGATAGGACATACTAGACCCAACAATACACTTCATTTAATAACAGACATCCAACAAGATTATGTGATTACTGTCAAATAAAGTTGTCAGTGGAGCATGTAATGCTTCATAATAATAAGTATGTTAGAGAACGAATCTAAGGGAGACAGAATTGGACAAAAGAATTTAATATGGCATAGATAACTCTGATTTATGCTAAAACACAGAAGAGCTGCTTTCAGAAATGCACTGGGCTCCTTGGATCCTCCGTATTTTCTCCGGAGGAGGTGCATGTGTGAACCCAAATGTCTAAGTGAGACACTCCGCAATTTCACTTACTGTATCTGCCTGACCTTCTAGTATGAAGTCTGTAGAAATTCAGGAGAAGTCGATGTGTGAACACAGCAGGGTATCCCGGCTGGATTCACTGCAAGCGAGTAGGGGGGGTTGTTGATGACTCTTCTGACACTGAAAAAAGAGAAAACTAACACAGACTTAGATTAAATGTTTATATCCCATTAATATATTTGTATTCCTCACAGTCTGTGCCTGATACACTTCCTGTTTTCTTGTTAACTGATTGGTGCACATGTTTTGAATTGACAGAGTGAACTCCATAAGAACTGCTCATCTGTCAGTGAGATGTCCACAGCTGCCTCCAGCAGCAGCCAGCAGGCCTCTCTGCCATCTCTACACAACGACATGGACTGTAGCTGGAAGCCTTTTGGTATGTATCTTGACATTTCAGGCTTTTTGGTTGACTTTATAAAGTTTGAGTTAGAGGTTTGGGTGCACTAGATGTACTGAAGTCATTTTAGTACTGTTGAAGTAAATTATACTTTTGATCAGCTACTGGAATACTATCCCTTTTCGCATTTACAAGTCTGATAAGAAATGTAACAATTTGATATTGAGATATTGGCACTGATAGGAATTACATAACTAATTACTTTTAAAAAATTGCAGCTTTTACAGTTTATGTTTGGGTTTTTTTATCATGGAAAACCCTGGCAGCATAAACAGCTGTAGGTAAAGTATCCTGAATATACAGTTTTACTTGATATTCTCAGATAAAAGCAACTACAAACAGCTGCTGGGAGCCATGGACTACTCTTTCCTCTGTGCCTATGCTGTTGGAATGTACCTCAGGTGAGATGAAGTGGACAGTTTTATTTAAAGCAGAGTGAATTGAGTCAGTCTAAGTAAAAGAGTAAAAATCAGTTAACAGATAAACATTTCACATTCAACCCTAATATTCTTTATTTATTTATTTTTTTTCAACAAATTTTCCCCAAGCTGAAAATAGTCTTGCAGTCAGGTAATACAAAACACATTCAAAAAACATAATCAATTGATAATATAAAACCTAGCCTAAATGATTCATCACAATTAATGCTAACTATCAGATGGTAAACAACAACCACTGCTCAGGTTGAAAGGATGGGTGAGGGAGGAGTTACGCCCGGGCCACACAGGCTGCTCCTAGTCTTGATGACCACTCAAAGTGCTTTACAGTTTTTGCCATTCACCCATTCACACACACAGTCATGCAGTGCATCTATTGGAAGCACTTTTTTCTATGCGTTCAGCATCTTGCCCAATGATACTTTGGCATGCAAATGGGGAAGACTGGGATTGAGCCGCTGACCTTCTGGTTGGACAACAGACAACCTGCGAGATCATCAGCCCCTCATATGTTCCTGCTGCAATTGCAGAGGATCAAGTGAATCCTCTACAGCCCTCCTCACCTTTTTCTTGATAATCTTTTCAAAACTATCAAGAACCAGTGAGTTCAGAGCCACAGTTGTAAAATCAAATGTCCTGGGAGGCCTCAGTTGATTTTTTTTTTGTGTGCAATAAGGTGATACAAACAGGTCAGGGCAAATACAGTGGGTTACTATAATACAAAGGAACTTTTTTTAAATCTTAATTATTTATTTAATTAAGGCAAATGTAGGCAAAACCCCTACTTAGGGTCTGGGGGTTGCTCTCCAGGGGACTTGGTTGATAATGAATAGTAAATAACTAAGAGTAAGCTGTTTTTAATATAACCACTGTGTGCCCATGCAGTGGCATCATCGGAGAGCGTTTGCCCATTCGACTTTACCTGACTGTGGGAATGCTGGCCAGTGGCCTGTTCACCTGCCTGTTTGGACTGGGTTATGTATACAACATCCACAGCCTGGGCTTCTATGTTTCTATCCAGGTAAGATTAGTAAATCATGAGTTGATCAGGAAACACCTGTTTTACTAAAAAAGTTGAAGCAGAGACCATAAGCCAACTTAGAGCACTACTCAGCCATTGTGTGTGTGTGTGTGTGTGTGTGTGTGTGTGTGTGTGTGTGTGTGTGTGTGTGTGTGTGTGTGTGTGTGTGTGTGTGTGTGTGTGTGTGTGTGTGTGTGTGTGTGTGTGTGTGTGTGTGTGTGTGGTGTTGCATCGTGTGAAAGAGAGCTGCCCCAATGCATGCTGAGATGAAGAGGGTGTTTTCACAAATAGTTATTTTTAAATTAACCAAACTATATTTATACCTTAAACGTGAAACCATTAAATGGTGTGCCTTTGGGCATTCAATAAATCTGGCTATCAGTAAAATATTTAATATTTATATTAAAAATATAAATAACTTTAATTGACACTAAAGCTACCTCAGGGCACCACCCTTCAAAGGAAAAGCCATTTTATTAAGTCTCATGAAAGTACTAAGTACAAAATTGGAAACTCTGATTAATAATTAAATTAATAATTATAACCAAAATTACCACTTCAGTAGTTAGCAAAGTTGAAGGATATGGAGTTCTTGACAGTGTAGAGGTTGGCAAAATTCACACTTATGCACATTTGTTAAAGAAAAACATTTATTAGGAAAATAATAAAAGTATACATGTGAGCGTGAGTGAGTGAATGAGTTTCAAAATGGGAATGGTTGAGAATGGTTACACCATGTGGTTGAGGTCACATGTATGTCTTAAGTTTGGGGAGATGTGTGTGTGAGGTGTTGGTGCCAGGTTGGAGAAAGTAGTTAGTTGCATGCAAAGAAAGACTGTGAGGAGCATAACATAACTAACATTCGCTTTCAAATAACTTATTACCAAAATATCACAGCAACACAAATCAAACTTATAAACATCACATGAAATAGAATTAAACGGTCCTTTGCTTAGCCTAGTGTAATTATTAAGCCCAGTTGTGTTACCAATTCATGAAAAGGGGAAAAAGGTCCCTTTTGATGTGCTGTTTGAAATCCAGTGAAGTGATCTTGCTGGTTTGTGGCTCCTGTTTTTGTGGTTCTTCTGGCAAGACATTGTGTCGAAGCAGCTTGTGCTGAAGTTCTGCCTGCTTGGGTAGGTAGAGTTTCTCCCTGGCTGGGTGAGCAGGAGAGGTACCTACTTCTCCTCCAGGAGAAGTGAGTAGAAAGAGATACAAGAGGGGGCAACTGGACTTTTATTTGACTGATGACCTCATGGGTCATGGGGCACACAGTGACCAATCGTGGTTAAAAGTTGTGTCCAGGGGTAGATTAACACCTAGGTGTGAAGTTGAAGCACCCTGGGAGACTGAGTTCTGGAAGCTCTCCTTTGTCTCCACAACAAAGAAGACATGTGGTTGCAGGCTTTGGCTACACATGTACGCCCATCTATTGCTCACAAATACTAGGTCCCAACAGCAGCACTTGGCACAATCCATGCCTCCAGGCAGCGTGCACGAAACAGCTCACCCTGATGCTGCATTCATTGTCGCGGGAGACTTCAACCACTGCAACCTATGGACTGTGCTCCCGAAATACTTCCATCATGTAAACCTTCCCACATAAGATCGGAATACACTGGATCATGTTTACAGCAACATCCGTGATGCATACAAAGCTGCCCCCCGCCCCCACTTTGAACTCTCAGACCACAACTCCCTGTTCCTGTACCCAGCCTACAAAGACTTAAATGAACAAACCCATTGATTAGACAACTTAAACTCTTCAGAAACTGAGACCATCATGCAGGACTGTTTCTCAAAGACAGACTGGGATGTGCCTAAAGCTGCAGCCACACTGGAGGATTTTTCCATCAACATACCGGAGTATGCTGAATATGTCAATAGGTACATTAGCACCTGTGTTGACAACATTGTGCCCACCATACAAGTTTGGAAGTTTCCTAACCAGAGGCCCTGGATGAACAGTCAGGTACGTCACATGCTTCGTGCTCGATCTCTTGCATTTCGATCAGGGAACGAGAGACTACAAAACAGCAAAGTACAGACTGAGGAAAACCATCAAAGAGGCTAAAAAGCAGTACAGGGAGAAACTGGATGGCTTCTACTTTACTGCTGATACAGTGTGGATGCGGCTGGGCCTGCAACACATCACAGATTATAAGGGCACAACTACAGAGATCACCAACTCCACCATCACCCTGCCAGAACAGCTCAACCAATTCTACGCCCACTTTGAGACCTCCAGCAGAAACACACAGGGGAGGCACGCACACACCCAGATCACACAACCCCCCCATTGACTGTCTCACCAGCTGATGTACACAAAGCCCTGAGGAGAATTACCCCCCACAAGGCAGCAGGCCCAGATAACATCCCTGGGCAGGCCCTCAAGGCATGTGCTACAGAGCTGGCTGATGTTCTCCCCTTCATCTTCAACCTGTCCCTCTCACAGGCCACTGTCCCCACCTGTTTCATAACCACCACCATCATCCCAGTTCCCAAAAAGAGCACAGTGACTTGTCTGAATGACTACAGGTCAGTTGCACCCACTCCAATCAACACAAAGTGTTTTGAGAGAGTGTTTCTGGCCCACATTCATAGCAGTATACCTGAGACGCTGGACTTCTTGCAGTACACCTATCGCCCTAATAGAAGTACCTCGGACACCATCTCTTCAGCCCTTCACATAGCCCTCTCCCACCTGGAAAACAAAGATGCCTACATCCGGTTCTAATTCTCATCTCTGTTAAGAGTTGAACATGAACAGTATCGATTAAACATAACAATGGCTGCATCGTGGGCATTGCTGGTCTAGCAGTTTTACCAGGTGTCTGATCAACCTTCTCTCGCTTCACTGTGATGCAGATGACATGTTTGTGCTCTCGTTTAAGCAGCAGATGTTTCTGTTCTGCTCGTGCACTTTTAAGAGTTTTTGATTAAAGAGAAACTTTATAAACTTTGTGAAACGCTGTCTGTCAATTCTTAATTATTTGAGAATTCTTTTAAATTCGGCAAACGTTATACATGAAGTTCTTTCTTCTTTGTGTGCATTTGTCCCAGTGTTGTGGCTGAGTAGTGTTGCAGTCGGTCAAGACGCAACACATTTGATGATCATCGTAGACTTCAATCATGCAAATCTCAAACAGGTCAGACGCAAACCTTGTTAAAATAACGATAACAATCACACAGCGACAAAAAGATACATGACCTCATTGCTATGCATCCTGCAATCAGCTGTCTTTTTCACTCCTTCCAAAACAAATGCACATGCTAGCTAGACTAGATTTTTCCAACAGGAGAAGTAGTAATGGAAACACTACTGCTTTTGTCCACAGAGGCCCCAAAATCAACGAAAATGAAAAGGTCCTTGTAGGAGCTTTAATGCATCTTGGGATCATTCAAACCTTTACGAAGAGCTGGCCACTTGTGATCAGGTCTGCCCAGGTCCTTTAAAATACCGAAGTATCTAATTAGCACTTTCAGTGTAATTCCCTACACAATCTCCTACATTTTCTTTTATTGAACAGATTTAGCACTTACTACTTACTTCAAGCTGTTCTGTCTGTGTGTTGTCAAGAAAATCAAATTTTTTTTGTTACCTGCTCTGTCTGCCTGCTGCACCCGGCTGCACCTCTCACCTGAATAATTTGGAAGGCTTGTTGCTGTTGTGAACGCGTCTGTGCAGAGAACCTCCAGCTTCGTTGTGCATGTGTGAAAGGCAAACTACGGGTAAAGTCCGTACCCAATTCTCCGGACTTAACCCGCACGTAATGTCTGAAAATGGCTCTACTGTACTTATGCTTTAGTGTTATCTCTAACTTGTAAGTAACTTTGAATAAAACATTTGCCAAATAAGTAAATTTAATGGAAAATTAATGTTGTCTTCATTTGTCCTGATTTTAGGTGGCTAACGGATTGGTCCAAACCACTGGCTGGCCTAGTGTGGTGACCTGCATTGGCAACTGGTTTGGAAAGGGAAGGTAGGATCTAACTGTATGGAAGTTTTCTAGAAGCTGGTGAAAGGAGAACTCAGGCAGCAGCTGATGTCTTATGCAGAAGATTTTAATGTAGACTTGATGCATAAAGGAGACCAGAAGGTGGAACAATATACAAACGCTAATGCCGGGGATACACCGGAGGCATAAGTGCAGCGAAGTGCCACGAAACGCTTCCTTTCAGCACCCGTGTTAATCAATTGGGCTGTACACACTGGCAACAAGTAATGTGTGAGGATGGTCAAAAATTCCTCAACACAAACTATTCTTATTTTTATTCTTAGTGATACTGCAACCCCATCCTGCTGCTACCACTACTGTAGGTCTCATTAATTTTCCGATGTAAGAAAAGCTTACTTTTCATTTCACTATTAACAAAAAAACACATCTATCATGAGATTATTCTATTTCAAGTAAATTTTGTAAATAATACACATTACACTAAATTTTCTTCCAATTGAATGTTTTACTTGGCTTTTTTGATCCGATCACGACTGAGTGACCACATATATGGTTAAAGTTAGGTTAGTTTAACTAGCTCAATATAGATAACAACCCTGAGATATCAGATTCCCTATAGTATATTTAAGTCAGCAGTGTGGAGACATTTTGGTTAACAGGGTAATTACTTCTCAGAGCAGAGACACAGTAGTTTCATGCAGTGACATTATACGATGTAAATTTACCACGGATTTATCATTAACTACATATATGTTTGATGTGAAGCATTTTATCTTAACTGCACACCTTTCAGCCTATAATTACCTCTTGCACCCCCTGGATTTCACATGGGGGGGGACAGTAACAATGAGTGTTCCCCCTTAATATCATTGTAAATTTAGCTATAGAAGTTTAAGTTTACTTAGTATTGTTGTGCCATAATGCATCAAACGTGATACCATGAAATGGTGTGCCTTTCGGCATTCAATAAATTTAGTTATCAAAATAAAAATATTAAATATTAATATTTTATTATTAATATTAAATAATAACTTTAATTGATTAAAGTTACCTCGGGGCACCACCCTTCAAAGGAAGGGAAAAGATAGCCAATTTATTGATTAAGTCTCATAAAAGTACTAACTACAAATGTGGAACTCTGATTAACAATTAAATTAATAACTATAACCAAAATTACCATATAGATAGTTAGCTAAGTTGAAAGATATGGGGTTCTTGACAGTGTAGAGGTTGGCAAAATTCACTTATGCAACATTAATGAAAAAACATTTGTGAAAGAAAAACATTTATTATGAATATAATAAAGTATAAAAACACAAATTACTAACGGTGTACTTACTAAACAAAGATAGGTATGTGAGTATACATGTGTGTGTGTCTGTGTGTCTGTGTGCTTCCAAAATGGCGGCTGGCCAAAGAGATAACACCCTTCCCCACCCTGTTGGAATGTTTACGACCTGTAGAGCTAAGTAGGTGGAGAGTTATGCGTGTGTCTGTGTGTGTGTGCCAAATTAGAGAAAGTTGCTAGATGTATGCAAGGAAGGACTGAAGAGCATAACTAGCATTAACCTTCTCAACAACTTGTTACCACAATATCACAACACAAATCAAACTTATAGACATCACACAGAATCGAATACACAGTCTTGCTTAGCCTAGTATAATTATTAAGCCCAGTTGTGTTACCCGTCCTTTGGAAAGGGGAAAAAGGAAGTTGCTGTGCAGTTCGAGGTCCTGTGAAGTCTTCTGGCTCGTTGTGGCTTCCGCCTTAGTAGTTCTGTTGAGTTGTGTAGCTCAGTTGCTGGCTGAAGGTTTTCACACCTCTGATGCTCCCTGGGAGACTGAGTTCCTTGCCCTGGTTTTTGATGGCCCCTGGGAGACTGAGTCTTGGAGGAACATGCGGCTTCAGGCTTTGACTGAACATGTAGGCCGAAGTGTGGTTTCACAAAGAACCCAACAGTATAATAACATTAATTGAAAGTGTGCTAATTATAGATGCAACTTAAAGAGTTTTTAAGTTTTGAACGACTGAACCTCCCTTTCATTTGCCTCACAGTGTACACAGTACAGGTGTGAACGCACCCAGATCGGATAGCGATCCGATCACACAAGACCACATTCCGAGGTGGTCTGGGCCACATGTATCCACATCTTTTTAGCAGTGTGAACACGATTGTGGTCCTGACCACATTGAAGGACTGCCTACTCATCTGACGTGCTCTGTGTAAGCGGAAATGCACTGGTGTATCGGACCAGGCATCCCTGAAGCCTACAAGACTAACGCATCCCCTCATCTTGGACAATCTGATCATCTGTCCATTTTTCAGACTCCAGTCTACGAACCCTAAGCAGAAACCCTGATTTAACAACAGTGTGTGAGTACTGCTCAAAGCCAAGGCTGCAGCACTCAGATCAGGAAATAGGGAGGTCAGTGCAAACAGCACATTGAGGATAACTTTAATGACAACAACCATCGAAACATGTGGCAAGGGATTTGAACAAGCAGAGCCACAGCAGCTCCCCCTCAATGGACACCTCCTTCCCAGACCAGGCCTAAATGATGAAACCGGTCCGTTGCTCTTACCCTAGTAATCATGAAATGTTTAGACTGGTGCTGTCCCACATCAAGGCCTGCATCCCCCTGAATCTTGACCAACATCAGATCAGACCAGATCATGCCATCTCCCTAGCACTTTACACTGCTCTCACTCACCTGGAGAATCTCATCACCTGCATCAAGATGCTTTTTGTTGACTTTAGTTCAGTATTTAATACCATCAACCCAAATAAACTGGTCAACAAACTGCAGACACTAGGTCTACCTTGCAGATGACACCACCATAGTGGCCCTGATATCCAACAATAGAGAGAGAGAGAGAGAGATATTTTAATGCCAGATGTGCACGCACTCAGAGCTGTCACTTGTGATCGGATCACAAAAAACATATGTTAACGGTGCTTCTTTCAGAGCGATATGGTCTCAGTGGTTACTGCCCTCTAGTAAGTAGCTCTGCAATGTTGCCTAAAAACAAAAGATGTGTCCGAAAGGTTGTTTAATTCTACCGCTCAATAGAATAAAATGCAGAGGGCTTCCGGTTTGATGAGGTAGTGAGCAGACGTGCGAGTGGGGTCTCCGGTTAAACTTTTCCAAATCTAACAAACTATCAGCACTCTTTTGACCGACTTACCTTTATTTTTGCACTTGTGTATATATACATAAGAGTGCTATAGTGCAATGAGCAACTCAAAGCAGAAACAGTCGGTAACAACAACCCAGGCTTCGAGCATTACGGCGAAGCTAGCCACCATGGCTGCAGCTGTCCCAGTCACCAAGACAGAACTTGAGGCTTTGCTCAGTAAACAGCGTGATTGCTTCAAAGATGACATGGCTATCCTGATACAACAATCAACAGAATCCCGGAAGCTGTCGGTTGACTCACTGGGACAACAAGTGACATCGTTCAACAACCGTCTCACTCAAGCTGACGTTTTGGTGGGTGGAAACTTCGAAAAACTCACTTGATGGTAGCCGTTTTTAAGTCTCTACCGTCACAGACCACGGTACTCCTGGAACAGGTCCAGGCATACTAATTTGAGGATAATTAACATACCTGAGGTAAGCGAGAAGTATCAGGACCCAATAAAGTTTGTGTCCAATTTGCTAATGGCGGTGATGGGTCCCGGTATTCTCAATAACCCTCCAGAGATAGAGCGAGCCCACCGCTCCCTCGGGCCCAGACCAGGCGTGGTGAAACCGAGAGCTTTTATCGTTAAGTTCCTCCATTTCCAGGAGAAAGTGAAAGTCTTAAAATGGGCCAGGCAACACAAACTGTATTATCACGGCTCCAAGTTGAGAGTATACCCGGACATCAGCGCCACTCTGACTAAAAATGAGCCGCATTCAATGCCTTTAACAGCTCTCTTTACCTAAAAGGTATACATTTCCGCCTGCTGCATCCTTCCCATCTCCAGGTTTCGTTCCGAAATGACAGCTACTACTTTGACTGTCTGCAAAAAGCCCAGGACTTCTACGACCAGCACGTCGCTCCCACAGGCTAATGGATGTTGAGCCTGTTAAAGGGACGCCAGCCTCATCTGGACTTATTGCGCTCTAAAGCCAGCTGACATTCATAAATGGACAGTTCTGGGAAAGGTTAACCTGAAAGAAAATGCTCCTTAACGTTTCTCAAAGGTTGTATGCAACCAAACAACCTGGTGTGGAACCAATGTGAGGTATGGACATATTTGACAATCAGCAAAATTCTTTTTCGTCGAAGTTACTACTGTAACACATTTTTGTTTCATTTTCACTTTCTTATTTTATTTGTCTGTTTGGTATGGTCTAGGCATGGTTGTCAGGGGCTACTACTTTTTTTAACAACCCAGATGTTGCTTTGAATGAGTGTTGCTGTCTTGCAAATCCCCTTCAATAAGTTGCACTGTTTATCTTACATTAGAAATATTAACAGATTCGGGAGCCCTACCAGCTCGGGAAAGATAGAAAGGTTCCAGGTTTATGTCATTCGGAAGTGTCACGGTTATGGGGTCCTGCTGCTAGCTCTAGTTCTTAGAACAAGGTTAGGAATGTTTAGATGTGTTTGTGTGCTGTCTGTTCTGAGAGCTTTCTGTTTCTGAATTTGGGTGTTAGGTCCTACAGGCTTGTTTTTTCTATTTATTTGTCCCTTCCCTTTCTTCATCAAGGCACTATATTACCACTCCATATACTCTAAAGTCTGATTATGGCTAACGTAACAAAAAATGGAGGAGAAAGTCTGAGATTTGTCTCTTGGAATGTAAAGGGATCTATGGCCTGGTCAAGGGAGGTAGAATATTTTCTCACTTAAAACATCTTAAAACTGAAAATGCCTTCTTACAAGAGACTCACCTGACCACCAAGGATCATCATAGGTTAAAGGCGTCATGGGTTGGCCAATCCTTTCATTCTAATTTTAGTGGCAAAGCAAGGGGTATAGCTATTTTGAACATAAAAAAATACAGTTTAGCCCAACTAATGTTGTAGCTGACCCCCAAGGCCGTTTTGTAATAGTTTCAGGTTCCCTCAATAATGTCACTGTTGTTCTTGTCAATCTTTATGCACCTAACTGGGATGATGAAGCATTCATTGGAAAAGTAATTTCACTTCTACCTGATTTAAACTCTCACCATTTAATTTTGGGAGGCGACCTTAATTGTGCAATTGTGCACATTGTCTTGTCCAAAACATGATTCACCCACTAAAACATCAAAAGCAATTTCATCATTTACGAACCAAATAGGAAGTATGGAACCATGGCGTTTTCTTAATCCTGATAAAAAGCAGTTTTCTTACCCTCCCGTTCATAAAACCTTTTCAAGAATCGATTACTTTTTTGTTGATAGTTATTTCCTCTCTGCTGTCAAAAGCACTGAATATTCACCTATTGTGATATCTGATCATGCTCCATTGTTACTTGGCATCTCGTTTAAACTCTTACAAAAAACACGCCCTTCCTGGAGGTTGAATTGCACACTGTTAAATGATGATAGATTCTGTGAAACAATTTCTGTGATGATTTCCTTATAACTAATTATTCCGACCTCATATCCCCATCTCTACTTTGGGAGACCTTAAAGGTTGTAGTCCGAGGAGAGATTTTATCTTATTCTGCAAGGCACATCTTATGGAGAGTATAATAGAACTGGACAGCAAGTTATCAGTGTCTCCATCCCCTGAATTAGAGAAAGAACGACAAAATCTTCAGATGAATTACAATTTACTCTCCACACTAGAGACTGCAAAGTTACTCTTACGATCGCGCGGATTTATGAGAATGGTGAGAAGGCAGGACTTCTTTTATCACACCGAATGAAGAACCAATTGGCATCCCAGCACATTAAACAAATAAGGACCCCCTCAGGTGAATTTACAGTAATCCCATCTGTCATTAATGAAACCTTTAAAACATTCTACTCTGAGCTTTACGCCGGGTTCACACAGGACGCGGAAGCGCAGCGCCACGGCGCGCTGCGCCAAGGAAAGCCAGGCGCCTCCTTTCCGCCCCCCTGTTACTCAATTGTGCCGTTCACATAGGCTGCGATGCGCCGCGCAGCGCCAAGGGCGCCTCGCGCCCTGCACCGATGGTTTCGGCGTCGAGTCTATTTTTTCCGCTTGCCGCGAGCGTATAGCGCCAGGAAGCACACTGAAAAATGATTTTAAACGATATAAATGACATATTTTATATGACATAAATTATCAAATATGCATTCCCATACTTTGTATTCCCCTTCTGTTGTCCTGGAGTTTTAATTTTCACAATTTTCACAATCACATAATTAAATGTCCCCCTCTGCCCATCCACTACAAGCACACAAGCAGACAGACAGAGAGAGAAAGAGAGGGGGTGGGGGGGGGGTCTATGAAGACCATCATCATTTACCCCCGAACCCCGACATTCAACGGGTACAACAACAAGCGGAGAAAGCAGAATCGCGGGCTGACCGGCGCGGAGAAATGCGCGTCCTGTGTGAACCGCCAGGCGGCTGCGCGCTTGAGAATGGCGCAGCGCGCCGTGGCGCTGCGCTTCCGCGTCCTGTGTGAACCCGGCGTTATACCTCACAATCCCCTGCTGATGATACAGACATAAGGTTTCTTGACAAGCTGGAATTTCAATACATAACTCCTACCCACGTGAGTGAGATTAATCAGCCCCTAAAACTTAATGAAATTGCAGAGTCGATTAAACTAATGCAAAGTGGCAAGGCCCCTGGTCCAGATGGCTATTCAATAGAATTCTATAACAAATTCATTGATAAAATGTTCAGTGACTCTCTGGACCGGGGAGCCCTGCCTCAAACTTTTAATGAGGCTTCAATAACCTTACTATTAAAACCAGGTAAAGAAAATTCTGATTGCAGTTCCTATCGCCTCATCTCTCTTTTAAATGTGGACTATAAAATCCTAACTAAAGCATTAGCCTTACGGCTTGAATCGGCCATACCAAACATTATATCACCAGACCAAACTGGATTTATGAAAAACCGGCACTCCTCTAATGTCCGCTGTCTTCTCAATATCCTTCTCTCTCCAGCATCCACTGAGACTTCAGAAGTGGTGGTCTCTTTGGATGTGGGGAAAGCATTTGATCGGGTGGAGTTGGGGGTATCTGTTTGAGGTCCGTAAGAGGAATTTTCAACCGATTTCCAAGCCATTTGCTTTTAGATGGCTATTTATGATACCAAATGCTTGGTTACATTGAAAGAGCCTGTTTTCATATAAAAATATATGATCTTATTTAGATGATAATATTGTTGTAAGTAAGTTGTTACTATATGTAAAATGCCTGCCATGGTGTAATTTCCCATATAATTTTGAAAATACATGAAGTTCATTCATAAAGAACTTCAGTTGTTCTTACTTAAATATGAGTTTATTATGACATGGATCTGTCGACAAAGAAGATTCTTGGTCTAACTTACATTCAGATAGTCAAACCAAATAGCTTAGAGTACAGCAGATGCTTCACAGTATTATACCCTCTAGAAGGGAAAAATATATAAGCCTGCGTCACCTCGGTCCCCCCACAAACTCTCAATGTTTGACACACAGTCACAGACAGGCTGGCATACAGGCATCATAAATCCTACGGAGGATCTCATAACTTCAGGTCAACCACTGATACAAATAGTTGGGTTAAGGCCTAGTGTAAGTCACAACAACTCCTAAAGATCCTTATGATGTACAGGAACCATACAGTAAATGTAAAATTCCTCACAGTCTGTGGAAAGAACCAGGCATCACCTGATGGTTGTAAATCCTCTAACAGAGAGAGAGAGAGAGAGAGAGAGAGAGAGAGACACATTAGTGAAGGATACAATTAAATCTAATGGATGAATTGCAAAACTGTACTGTAAAGCGCTTTGAGTGTTCATCAAGACAAGAAAAGCGCTATATAAATATAGACCCTTTTCCATTTATAGTCTACTGGACATATAAAGAACATTGGTATAACTATTAAAGTTATTACTCTAATAATATAAGTAATATATATTTCTGTCCCCCTCAGGAATTGCGCTCGACAAATTTCTCTGTTTATTGTTCTTCCCAACAATGAGATGAAATATCCACCCCTGGTTGCAGTGTTGGGCAGTATTATCTCTTGCACCCACTGAAAGAGTTAATGAGTGTCCTGTCTTCCTGTCAGGCGTGGACTTATCATGGGCTTGTGGAACTCCCACACCTCAGTGGGCAACATCCTGGGCTCTCTGATTGCTGGCTATTGGGTCTCCTCCAACTGGGGCCTGTCGTTCATTGTACCAGGGATAATTATTGCAACCATGGGTGTTGTCTGCTTCTTCTTTCTCATTGAGCGTGAGTGCTGCCTCCTCATTGTCAAGTTGGCTAAAATATCATGATATATTTTGCTTGATTTATTTATTTTAATTTTATTTATTTATTTTAATTTAATGTGTTAATTTAATGTGTTAATTTTAAAGTGCAAAGTAAATCTCTGTCAAATTAGACTTGCTGAATGAGGCTGAAATATTAGAGGAAATGTAATTTGATGTGAGGAGTCAGCTGAGGCTGCGTTACCACTAATATATTTTCATTTTAAAGTTATGTTTTAAAATGAATATGCATGAGTGTGTATGTAGCCTGAACTGTCTGCTTTTTGCGGCTTTTATTTCCGCTTACTGGGTCACTGACAAAATATAATAGTATAGAAATAATAGAGTACATATTAACCTCAAGGCATCTTTTCCCATCTTCAGACCCAAATGACCTAAAAAGCGTGTATGCTCAAAATTCTCCCCCTGGCAAGAGTGTGAGTACAGAGAGATTTTTGTTTGTCATTTTTGTAAATAGAAACACATTCTCATTTTCTCTGTCTAGATCTAATCATTCTTGTGTATGCTTGTATTGTATGTATTCTTAATTGGTATTCATTAGAGGAATAGTTCACCCAAAAATGAAAATTCACTCATCTACTTACCCCTACGCAGATGGAGGGGTGAGTAGATGAGTGAATGACCACTTCTTCAAAGATAAAAAAACATAAAATGCCTCCATACTGCTCCTGTGGAGTCTTCCACAAGTGTCCATAAGCCCCAACATTCAAACTCGACTTAAAACAAGATAATTTACACTGTTTTTAGCCTAAATGTCAGCTGTTGTCCTGAGCCCAGAGCCGCGCACACACAGCACAAGTTCGCGCCTCTATGCTCTCGCCCCAAGGGGCACGTGATGACATCAGGAAGAACTCGCGATAGCTGCAGTTACTAGAGATGCTACCAGTACTTATCATGAGTTCTCACTGATCTTGTTGCGTTCACCCTTGGGCGAGAGCTTGTGTGCGGTGTGTGTGCACAAACGTGAAAGTGGCTCCAGGCAGGAGGATAGCAGCAGACCTTTAGGCTAAAAACTTGGTGTAAATGATGCAGTTTTGAGTCGAATATGAATGTCTGGGCTTACGGACACTTGAATGACACCACAAGTGCAGTATGAAGGCATTTTTTGTTTGTTTGAAGAAGTTGTCCCCCACATACTTACTTGATTTGGCTGCAACGCTGTTAACCCCTGAAACTCCAAAAAGTGTTTTGTGGACTAAAACACTTCACCCACCCCTCCATCGGCATAGGGGTGAGTAGATAATGAGTGAATTTTCATTTTTGGGTGAACTATCCCTTTAGTGCCCTAGTGTGTATTTCAGCTCATGTTGTGTTATTTTGTTGTTACTCGTATTGAAAGAGCTACATTTATAGTATTGGGCTGTTGTGCAGCCCCTCATTTGAGCTTCTGACCTAAACAGACAATATATTGAAAGACATGTGAATATGAATGTAATTTATTGTCCTTTCAAGCAGCTTGGAGTAAATGGACACAGTGAGGTGTATCGGCAACACATGAACAACAAATCCCAGGTGTGTGTCACTAAGTAGCCTATATATAGCCTGAGGAGTAGAGTGAATGTCCTCCTCCAACCAGAAGGTCAGCGGCTTGAATCCCTGCCCATGCCGAAGTGTTGAATAGATGTTGAATGCACTAATTGGAAGTCGCTTTGGATAAAAGTGTCAGCTAAAAGACATTTAATGTAATAGAGCTTAAACAAGTGTGACATCCTCTGCCCTTAACCCTCAACAATAGTAAGGAAAAAAAATAAGAAATTAACTATTTAAATACAAACTATTAACCATTCAGACCATTTAGTCCAGTAACGGAATGGTTTAGATTGTAAACGTTTGCCTGATTAAGTGGCAAGTCTGTAACCCAGTTCAGACATTGAACAGTGTGAGAATATCATTGTTTGTTTTTACCAAATACTGTTGTAAATGTTACTAAGCATGTCATTGTAATTCAGGCAGACATACTACTATTGCCAGGAGAGTGTTAAAAACAGGAAGGTCAGTTCCCTCAGTGATTCAAGGCCTTTAATGGTCATTTCAGCAGGAGTCACATCTTTCAGGTTGTGTGGGATTCTGGATGAACACTGAAATATCATTGTTTTGGTGATTGCAAATGTTGACACACTGGGCCTTTTATGGACATCTGGTAAACAGACCATGACATGCTTACCATCATCATAGCATGTCAATGGGGGCATGTGGATTCTCACAAAAAGAGCACTTACATCCCCTTGCAGACTTGGCTTAGGTTGGCCCCAGGATGTCAGAACATTAGGATTCAGCCTCTGGGTTTCTTGAAACTTTTTTTGATGATAATATTAACAGAGTTGGGTTTATTATATGCAGGTGTTCTTTACAAACCACCCATATATTACAACAAATGGGTTGAACATTCAGTGTGCAGGAGTTAGTGGCATCTAGTGGGGAGGATGCAGATTGCATTTGACTCAGTACCCCTCCCCCACCATGAACTGAACTGATCAGAACAACTGAAACATAAAAGAACATGTAGAAATACTGTCATTTATTGGCTCTTTCCTTCCATTCAGTGTTGGTTTATTAATTGGACTGGATGGATGTGGCTGAAATCCAGCTGCTCCTGTAGCCCCTGATAATTTCCATTTGTCCTCTCTTCTCCTCCCTCTCTTTTAGAGCTACGACACAGAACTGCTGTTGCCCAGGGACAGAGTGTGTGTCCCTGTGCAACCAGTCGTAGTGGTTAAGAGCGAATCAGAACCATCTGCCATCAGCTTCATGGGAGCCCTACAAATACCGGTCGGCTACACACAGACACACTATGCCATCATCTAAACCACTTTTTATTAAAAAACATTGGAGCATTACAGGCATGGATGATGATGACGAATGATCACAGTCAAATCAATAACTGAAATTTAATCTGTCACATGATATTTAAGACGGCTTCAATGAGTCGATCCACATAAGTTGTTCCACATAAGACCTATTCAGACCTAGAATAGAACATCCATCCTGAGAGATCCAATCACAAGTGGACTGCGTTAAGTCTATCTGATCACACATGGCATTAAAATGCCTCCTGAATGTACAGTCCCCACTCTATATTCAAATTATCACATACATCATTTGTGCTTGCAAAGAACAAATAATGTTTTTACCCAGTCTGACTTGTGTCTGTTGTCAAAAGATTTGTGAGTGTGTCAATGCAAGAGATTAATTAATTAATCAATGAGATTTAAATCTACTATGAAGAAAGATTGTATCCTTTTGAAAACAAATTAAAATCATAATGTGTTCACATCGTTGATATTGTGATGGTGGCCTCAAACAAATCAGCGTATTGGCAATGAGAAACATAAAAATACATTTAATTCATTGTGAAACTGTAGCGGCTCAGAGAACATCAGCTGACACCACCTCTGAATGTGGTCAGTCACAGAAAAGCTATTATAATAATAAATTTGTATTATGTGTATGTCTGTCTTGCTAGGGGGTGATCGATTTCTCTCTGTGTCTGCTTTTTGCCAAACTGGTCAGTTACACCTTCCTCTTCTGGCTGCCGCTCTACATCACGAAAGCAGGTGAGGACGAACTTGGAAATTTTACTTAATCAAAGGATTTAGCCCGATGGGCTTTAGATTGAAACATGGCGCCATATCCTTGTGCGCCACGGCACACCGTGCAAAAGGCAGTTAAATGTCCAGTGCGCAGGGAGCCTGACTGTATGGAGCCCCTGAAGTCCCAAAAGATTTAAATTCAGTGGCTTTGTAGAAACAGACAATTGACTGTCAAAATAATGCAATTTATGCCGACATGTTTAGTTTCAATCATAATACATAATATATCGGCCAGTGGTGTCTTTACTACACAGATATTAATTCTGTTTGCCAGTGCGCCTACACCTTAATACTACCATATGCGCTCACTGCGCATGTCCTCAATCAGAGTCAGTGCCTACAGTGTGTGCCAACTTACGGCACAGTTCTTTGCTATATATATATATATATATATATATATATATAAAAGATGGGGCAAACTAAACATTAAATCAATTTAATACTAGGCCCTAATAATTCAAAATGGGAATGGGAAAACAAGCTAAATATCATCTTGATATTGGCTAAGCCATCAGCCGATGTTAGAGCGATCAGCGATCCCAGGTTCCATCTATGGGGCTGTGGTACAGTCGGTAGGTAGACCGGCCTGGGGTCTCATTTATAACCGTTGCATACGCACAAAACGGGACCTGAAATGTACAAAAGCCACTTCTCACGCAAACGTTGGGATTTCTAAAAACAAACTTGCGGGAAAATTTGCGCATTTCCACGCAAATTCTGATCCATGCGTACAAACGTTTTGGAGACGGGAAAGTGGCGATGCAGACGTGAGGTGGTGAACTGAAGCCAGATTATTGATCCACTTCATCAAAACCAACAGCTTTAGTTGTGCTCGCGCGACATATCTGTTCCACACAAACCTTTTAATTGAAAAATATATCAAACAACTTACAGGAAATTACGTTCAGATTCCATTAAACCGCGGAGTTACAGAGCCGAGTCATTAACAGTTTTTAATAATATCTTCTAACACTGTGCATGTATCATCAAATTACTGCAGTGAACGTGACTGTGCCATCAGACGCATAGAGAGCGCACTGGAGATCACTTACAAGAAATGATGAAAAACTATTCACTTTCCAAATAATATCCCAGAGGAGGTTAGGATCCACTGATGTGAGGTAATCGCTCCGATTGCTCTAAATAAATAAATACCGTGGTGACACTGCTGCATGATGCTGCGTCATGGATGAACGCGAATGGAAAGATGAGGAGGAATTCAGCTGATATAGATTCTATTGATCTGTGATCTGTGATCTTTGTGCTGAACTGAGTGCAGTATCACACGGATCGACCGCCAGAACCGAACCATCCCAGTACAAACACGACCATATAATAATAATTCAGTTAAATTCTATAGATTGAGGACATCACAGCTGTCTCTGAATTTAATAATCATGCTTCTTTTTTTTTTTTTGCCTCCACCTTTGAATTGGATCTTTTTTTTAATTTCAGGCTCCGTTCTTTCTATCTTACTCACTCTCACTCACTGTATTATCCACAGCAGCAGCAAAGTATCAGTGTATTTTCTTTATTTTCTATCCCATAAAATCGTGCATCACCTCCACCTTACTAACAAACACCTCGATGTCAGTGTCAGTAAGTTTTGCTTCCTCTTCTCATCGCTTGATGCCGTGACTCTTTCATGACTCACGGTGGAAACCCATTGGTCAGCAGCATAATTTAATATTCATGACGTGCTTTGCATTAATCATTCATGGTTGAAAGTGGGCGTGTGGAGGGCGGACTTGGAGGCAGATCCACGTACGCACATTTCCAGGTGGACTGTGACCCCTGTTCAGTTTTATCATCACCTCATTAGTCAGACGAAAGTCTTTGCGACAAAAGAAACCGAACTACAGCAATATATTGTACACTCACTGGCCACTTTATTAGGCACACCTGTTCAATTGCTTGTTAACACAAGTAGCTAATCAGCCAATCACATGGCAGCAACTCAATGCATTTGGGCATCTAGACGTGGTGAAGACGACTTGCTGAAGTTCAAACCGAGCATCAGAATGGGGAAGAAAGGGGATTTAAGTGACTTTGAACGTGGCATGGTTGTCGGTGCCAGACGGGCTGGTCTGAGTATTTCAAAAACTGCTGATCTACTGGGATTTTCACACACAACCATCTCTAGGGTTTACAGAGAATGGTCCGAAAAAGAGAAAATATCCAGTGAGCGGCAGTTGTGTGGACGAAAATGCCTTGTTGATGTCAGAGGTCAGAGGAGAATGGGCAGAGTGGTTCGAGATGATAGAAAGGCAACAGTAACTCAAATAACCACTCGTTACAACCAAGGTATGCAGAATACCATCTCTGAATGCACAACACGTCGAACCTTGAAGCAGATGGGCTACAGCAGCAGAAGACCACACCGGGTGCCACTCCTGTCAGCTAAGAACAGGAAACTGAGGCTACAATTCGCACAGGCTCACCAAAATTGGACAATAGCAGATTGGAAAAACGTTGCCTGGTCTGATGAGTCTCGATTTCAGCTGCGACTTTCAGATGATAGGGTCAGAATTTGGCGTAAACAACATGAAAGCATGGATCCATCCTGCCTTGTATCAACGGTTCAGGCTGGTGGTGGTGGTGTAATGGTGCGGGGTTATTGTCTTGGCACACTTTGGGCCCCTTAGTACCAATTGAGCATCGTTTATACGCCACACCTTGTTGAATCTATGCTACGAAGAATTAAGGCAGTTCTGAAGGCAAAAGGGGGTCCAACCCGGTACTAGCAAGGTGTACCTAATAAAGTGGCCGGTGAGTGTATATAAAAATATATATTATAAAAATGTGTTTGTTTGTTTGTTGTTTGTTTCAGCTCACCTGGATGCCAAGGAGGCTGGAGATCTCTCCACCTTGTTTGATGTGGGAGGAATTGTGGGTAGGTGCTTTTGTTTAAATGTTGCTCTCATTTTGTTCTTATCTTGAGACTGTGTGTTGGTGTGTGTGTAGAGTGTGTCTTATGTAACTATTTACTTAACACTGATATCATGATATCATGTGTACATGTTTGCTCAGGGGGAATCTTGGCGGGAGTCATCTCTGATAAACTGGGGAAGAGAGCCACCACTTGTGCAGTAATGTTGTTGCTGGCAGCTCCCACTGTAAGTTTCTATTGCACTGTTTCTTATCCACATTATTAAGTTAGGTCCAAAAGTTGGTATCTGGCATTGTATTTTGGAGTGTACCAGACGTCAGTGGATATTCCATAAAGTCAGAGTCATAACATCAAGCGTAGTCACTTCAAATAATGTTGGATTTATATGTTTGAATCTGCTCTGTGTCTTTAGGACTGTGAAAAAAAATGTAGGCACTGAAATTAAAGTGACATTGCTTTCAAAAGTAACACCATGAATAGCTTTTCTAAGTTAACTTCATACAAAGTGCAAACAGAAAAAGACTTGATCAAATCAGTATTTATTCTGGCAACCCTTTACTAGATCTCCTACTAATCCTCTTTGGACAGTTTTACACTGGGAAGATAGATTGTTCAGAGCATAATACTGTAGATAAGATGCTACTGGTCTGTGGATTGAGTCTTTTTCAGTGTTTTCTGTGAACCCAGACTGACTCCAGACTGATTAACAAGAAAAAAACAAGCCCACCATTCCCTGCCCCTGGGCAGTGCATTGGGGGTCCCTAGTGGGGGCGGTTCGTGGCAGGGCCTGGCGGGACCAACCTCCTAAAGGGTGGAGGGATGTACGCAAAAGAAAATTTAGATATATAAAACCGTGCACACGCACACCTGAACGCAATGTTCACTGTATAAATCACAGTCCACCTGGAAATGTGCGTACGTGGATCTGCCTCCAAGTCTGCCCTCCACATGCCCACTTTCAACCATGAATGATTAATGCAAAGCACATCATGAATATTAAATTATGCTGCTGACCAATGGGTTTCCACCGTGAGTCATTAAAGAGTCACGGCATCAAGCGACGAGAAGAGGAAGCATAAACATGATGAATGCCACCTGTGCGTATTTGCATGAACATGCACAAGAATAGCAAATTAGCATGATAATTGCCCCAATAATAGTATATAAAGCCATCTTTCCTGCCACATTGTGTTTAATCCTGATAATGGCATCAAAGAGCAAAACGAAGACAAATTTGAAGTCCTGCTTCCAGAGATATAAAGTATCATTATCAGCAATAAAGTCTATCATTATCTCCATGTTTCTCTCTTCGTGTGCCTCTCCCCTGTGTGACAGCTCTGCTGCTGCCTTTTGAATCCAGGGAGAGTTAAATTGGCCAACTAATCTCAGCTGTGCCAATCAACTCTCCCTGGTCCACCTGGAGGTGCTCTCTGAGCCACCTCCACATACCCCCATTGCCGAAACTTAGGCCAGGGGCTGTCCGGCCTGACCTACCCCCCCAGGTGACAGAATCCACCTGCACTGGCAAGTTTTCTGCTGGTGCTGAATCAGACTTTCACTCACTGAAAGTTGAGTTGTTTAATAACATTTAAATTATCAGAATATGGTTTTATTTTAAGAATAGACTGACAAGTTTCAATGCGTCTTCTTTTTTTTCTTTTATTTTAACGCATGGAAATGTTTCAGAGAAAAACACAGAATATTTGGTCTATACTGAAAAAGCTAATGTTAAAATTTTTTATGTGAATTAAGCACCTAGATAACACTTTTTAAACACATGAACATGTTGATGGGGAGAATACTTATTCACAAAAATAGACTCCCATCTTTTGGTTTTACACACACATACACACGGGTGTCTGCATATAAAATGTGACACATGCTCCATGGTTTTACTGTTACCGCTGTGCTCATGTTGGGTATCCACAGAAGGTCAGCTGAGGGTTGACTTGCAGTGCTGTGTTACCAATGATACACTGCTCCAGCTCAGATAACGCTGTCAACCTTCCTTTCCTTTTTCCCTTCCCCTTCTCTTTTCAATTTTTTGAGATTTAACTTAAAATTTTACTTAAAGTTTACTCTCACCCGATACAGCTTTCCCTGAATGTATAACTGCATCCCATCCCATGGCATCCACTGCTGACACTACAAAATATAACAACTTTTTTAGGGTTTGAGTCCGGTGCTGCACTGTCTTCAGAGGTTTGTTTTAACATTCTTGACTGAATACATTTTCTTTTCAGTTTCTGAAATTTCTACCCAGTCCTGCCCTTTTATGGGCATTGGTGGGCGTTTACCTATGCTGATTAGGAAGAACTGGCACGCGCTTTCAACTTCGGAAGACATGACATTCATCAATACAAGAACACATTTGCGTACAATTCTGCAGTTTTCTTAGGGAAATTTCTGAAGAACAAATTTAAGAAAAATATGAACAAGATATTGGTAATCGAGGTCCAGTCGCCTGCTGAAAATTGTGAATTATAGGTACGATCCAAAAATTGCTTCCATAGCGACAATTGACAAGTCAAGCCAGCCATCTTGAAGCACGCCTTGTGCAAGAAGCAACGTCATTTAGCAGCAACATGAATAAATTTAGAATTATTTTATGATTTGAATTTCAGAGTTAAAACAGTATGTCAACATAACAACATTTTTGTATATAATTGCTTGAAACTAATGAAAGATACTATCCATTAGTAAAGAAATTATTTAAATAACAGCAGACTACTACAGTACTTTCATGGTAAAGTGTTGACAAATAAAATCAGATTTTTCCCTTTGATTTGAGGTGAATGTAACAAGTTGCTGCTAATTAACCCATTAGATATGATATATTCACAATTACATGGGGGGACCACATAGGAGACAGCCTGGGCAGACCATTAAAGATAAAATCTCTCTCTCTCTCCTTTTTAATTCTTATTTATGTAATAATTTTATCCATACATTTTTATATACGGTTTTTTCCCCTGCTCTTTTTTACCAATGAAGGGTTTTACTTTGTATGGGTGTTTTATTTTGGGCTTCAACTTTATTTGTTGTGTTCTTACCCAGCTCGGCCTGGGGGGAGCTTGCAACAGCGGCATAAAACACATTTTATTTAACTGATAAAAGCTATTTATGGTGTTACTTTTGAAAGCAATGTCACTTTAATTTCAGTGCCTGCATTTTTTTCAGTCATAAAGCCACAGTAGTGAGTAATGAATGGTGAATGAAAATGTGAGTGCTTTCATTGTTTTGCTTTGTCTTTGTTTTGCAGCTGTATGGCTTCTCCATGATAAGTGAGTTTGGTCTGGGGCCAACCATCGGTAAGAGCCAGATCTCACTTTTCAACTTAGTCAGAGTTGGTGCCACATGGTTAGCTGCTTAAGAAGCAGTTTACAGAAACATGCATCATTCAATTTCTCCTCATCTTGCGTTTATCCGGGTTCAGGTCGCATAGGTAGCCATCAAAGTAGGACATTCCAGACGTCCCTCTCCCCAGCCATGCTTTCCAGCTTTTCCTGGGGGATTCTGAGGTGTCCCAGGCCAGGGATATGTAAATCCCTCCAGCGACTTCTGGGTCTACCCCGGGGTCTCCTCCTGGTTGGGTGTGCCAAGTAAACTTCCAAAGGGAGGCACCCAGGAGGCATCCTGACTACATACTCAAACCACCTCGACTGTCTCCTTTCAAGAATGAAGGAGCAGAGGTTCTACTCTGAGCTACCTACAGATGCCTGAACTCCTCACTATTTATTATGGCTGAGCCCAGCCACCCTAGGGAAAAAACGAATTACTTTTATTCATGATCTTGTTCCTTCGGTTACTACCCAGAGTTCATGAACATAGGTGAGGGTCAGAATATAAATTAGGTGGTAAACTGAAAGCTTTGACTTGTAACTCAGCTCCTTCTTCAACACAATGGTCCGGTACATCGCCCACATTACTGATGACACCATACTGACCCACCTGTCCATCTTGCACTCCATCGTCCCCTCACTCGTGAACAAGACCCCAAGATACTTGAACTCCTTCACATGGGGGAGCAACTCACCCCAACCTGAAGAGAGCAATTCACCATTTTCCAGCAGATTTGCAGGTGATGACTAAATCCTGACCATGTTGCACTCGACAAGTTAGGCCTGATGAAGCCAACAGAACAACATTGTCTGCAAAAAGCAAGAATGCACATCTAAGCGCTCTCCTCTCCATGGATGAGCTTTGAAATGATGTCCATGAAAATCACAAACTAAATTGGTGACAAAAGGGCAACCCTGGCTTGCAGAGTCCAACAGCCAATGAGAATGTGTTCAACTTTGTACTGAAGGATGCAGCTCTCACTTTGCTTTGCTTCTTAACTACCATAGCAACCTCTGGCAGGGATATAGACAAGCTGTCCCCCAAGTCTTCAGACTCTGCCTGATCAACAATAGACATATGGGACAGTTTCAGGTGCTCCTCTAAGTCCTCTTTCCACCACCCAACCATGTTTCCTTCTCGGAAACAGAGACCTCTCGGCCAAGCAAGCCTGGAAGTCCTCCTTCAGCCTGATGGACCCATCAGCAGCCTCTTAGGTTGCTGCCACTGACAACAACCATCAGACTACAGCTCCCACTTTCCTCCTCTGCAATAGAGGCCCTGAACATGGCCAACAACCATGACCTCCTCTGGGATGCATAATAAATTCTTCTTTTGTTGACCTCTTTTAGGTCACAGAAGAGTAATTTCAAGAAATAATTTACAGAGCATGTGTTCTGGTGTTCATTCATCATATATTCTGTGGAAACCTGACTGATTTAGATTTGAAGTTCATTTTATTTGTGAGACATCTACAATATCTAATACTGTTACTTTTGTCAGATACCTTGAGTCTGTGTCCTGAGATTCGGCATATTAGTGTGTCATATTTATTCATTTTACTTTTGGCAAATTTGCGGTTGACTAAAATATGGACATTCCACTCTTGTCAGAAACAAATAGGAATATTTTAGTCAAGACCAAAAATATGCATTATCATTATTGGAAAAAAACAAACATTGACAACCATATTTAGTTGAAGCTTTTGTCAACAAAATGAACACAAGTGTCAACTAAATTGTATGTGTGTCTCCAACCATAAAAAGTGGATGAAATATAGGGAAATTGGTTGAAATAGAAAAGACTATCTAAACACAATGCAAGTGTGAAAGGAAGTCCACATCAAAGAAAACGTAGTCAAATAAATTATGATCTACAGAAGGTTAATTGTCTGTATTTATGTCGCACTTTTCTAGTCTTGATGACCACTTAAAGCTCTTTACAGTATAATTTTCCATTCACACACACTTTCATACAGACCATTATATGCATCACTTTCTTTATTAGAAGGGGCAATATTGGGGTTCAGTTTCTTGCCTAAGGACACCTAAACATTTCCAAACTTAGAATGTGCTCACTCACACTACTGTGTCTGTATTTTAAGCAGTAGGCAACACGCTACACTAGCTCTTGTTTGATGTGATGCAGTTCTGATATGCCACCTTTGGTGGTCTGCTTATGGGCAGCTGTGGCATCGGGAGATAGAGAGGGTCTTCCATTAACTAGAGTGTTTGTGGTTCGATACCCTGGCTCCTTGAAGCTACATTACCTGGGCAAAATACTGAACCCCAAATTGCCCCTGATGGCTATGACAATGTATGAATGGTCTGCCAGAAAACAGCGCTGTGTATGAACTTTGCACTTTGAGTGGTCGATAAAATCTCTGCTTCTTTAAACAAAGGTCTAAAATTGTACTTATTGAAAGACTTTGATTCATTTTTATTTGATCCATTTAAGACCATTTTATAGAGGTTTGATACATCTCTGCTCAGATGGAAGCTTCTGAGACAAAACCTTTCTCAAATATGTGTGTGCAAATGCCTTTGTTAGTGCAATCTGAAGTGTATTGATTGCCTTATTTGCAAGCATATTGCATTAATGAAGATATAAATACCAACACCATTCAAACTTTCTGCTTTTCATGTATGAGGTTCAGATTAATGAGGTCACATGACCTCATCATTTGAGCTTTGGTGATCATCAGTGGCTGACATTGTGGCACGACTGATGACTCATGTCATGATGGTCACAGGTGCCGATCATTATCCTCATAATATGCTGAAGGAAAATTGTAAGTGTCATTATATGATACATTGTAATGCAGCAGAAGATCATGTGGAGCCCCGATTTAATAATTTTCACAACAAATGTCATCAAAAGAAGTGTGCTTAATAGATATTACATTATCGACAGTTTATTTCGCCTCAAAGTTGTCTTAAATTTATCCAAGTACCATAGAGGTATGCATAGGTTTTCAGAGTATAGTGGACTTGTGTGGCTGCAGACTGAAATACTGAAAACATGAATAGGACATGTCCGTGTATGTCCTAGGCATGCTGCTAGTGTGTGGAGGTCTAGTCAATGGACCATACGCCCTCATCACAACTGCAGTATCTGCTGATTTGGTAAGCGTGTTCTACTATAGTCACATTCCATTTTAACTATGAAACTAAGGAACAGGTCCACTCTTTTATATTTCTCTCACTCTCTCTCTCTCTCTCTCTCTCTGTTTTACTCTTCATCCTAGGGGACCCATAAGAGCCTGAAAGGCAACGCCAGAGCACTGTCGACTGTCACTGCCATCATTGATGGCACAGGATCTGTAGGTCAGTGCCACTGATAAGCAGACACTGTGTTCATTTATATATATATATATATATATATATATATATATATATATATACACTACCGTTCAAAAGTTTGGGGTCACCCAGACAATTTCGTGTTTTCCATGAAAACTCACACTTTTATTTATCAAATGAGTTGCAAAATGAATAGAAAATATAGTCAAGACATTGACAAGGTTAGAAATAATGATTTTTATTTGAAATATTAATTTTGTTCTTCAAACTTTGCTTTCGTCAAAGAATGCTCCATTTGCAGCAATTACAGCATTGCAGACCTTTGGCATTCTAGCTGTTAATTTGTTGAGGTAATCTGTAGAGATTTCACCCCACGCTTCCTGAAGCACCTCCCACAAGTTGGATTGGCTTGATGGGCACTTCTTGCATACCATACGGTCAAGCTGCTCCCACAACAGCTCAATGGGGTTGAGATCTGGTGACTGCGCTGGCCACTCCATTACAGACAGCATACCAGCTGCCTGCTTCTTCCCTAAATAGTTCTTGCATAATTTCGAGGTGTGCTTTGAAAGGTCATTGTCCTGTTGTAGGAGGAAATTGGCTCCAATCAAGCGCTGTCCACAGGGTATGGCATGGCGTTGCAAAATGGAGTGATAGCCTTCCTTATTTAAAATCCCTTTTACCTTGTACAAATCTCCCACTTTACCAGCACCAAAGCAGCCCCAGACCATCACATTACCTCCACCATGCTTGACAGATGGCGTCAGGCACTCTTCCAGCATCTTTTCACCTGTTCTGCGTCTCACAAATGTTCTTCTGTGTGATCCAAACACCTCAAACTTTGATTCATCTGTCCATAACACTTTTTTCCAATCTTCCTCTGTCCAATGTCTGTGTTCTTTTGCCCATATCAATATTTTCTTTTTATTGGCCAGTCTCAGATATGGCTTTTTCTTTGCCACTCTGCCTAGAAGGCCAGCATCCCGGAGTCGCCTCTTCACTGTAGACGTTGACACTGGCGTTTTGCGGGTACCATTTAAAGAAGCTGCCAGTTGAGGACCTGTGAGGCGTCTATTTCTCAAACTAGAGACTCTAATATACTTGTCTTCTTGCTGAGTTGTGCACCGGGGCCTCCCTCTTCTCTTTCTACTCTGGTTAGAGCCCGTTTGTGCTGTTCTCTGAAGGGAGTAGTACACACCGTTGTAGGAAATTTTCAGTTTCTTTGCAATTTCTCGCATGGAATAGCCTTCATTTCTAAGAACAAGAATAGACTGGCGAGTTTCACATGAAAGTTCTCTTTTTCTGGCCATTTTGAGAGTATAATCGAACCCACAAATGTGATGCTCCAGATACTCAACTAGCTCAAAGGAAGGCCAGTTTTATAGCTTCTCTCACCAGCAAAACAGTTTTCAGCTGTGCTAACATAATTGCACAAGGGTTTTCAAGGGTTTTCTAATCATCCATTAGTCTTCTAAGGCGATTAGCAAACACAATGTACCATTAGAACACTGGAGTGATAGTTGCTGGAAATGGGCCTCGATACACCTATGTAGATATTTCATTAAAAACCAGACGTTTCCACCTAGAATAGTCATTTACCACATTAACAATGTATAGAGTGTATTTCTGATTAATTTAATGTTATCTTCATTGAAAAAAACAGTGCTTTTCTTTGAAAAATAAGGAAATTTCTAAGGGACCCCAAACTTTTGAACGGTAGTGTGTGTATATATATATACACACACACACACACACACACACACACACACACACACACACACACACACACACACATACACACATACACTGTTAAAATAAATCTCTGTTATCCTCTTCTGGAGCCATATTCGCACATGATTCACAGCGGACATTTGAAAACAGGGCGCCAGTGGCGGACCTGCCAATTTGGGTGTTCTCTGGCTATTGCCAATCGGACTGCGAGCACAGCTCCCACTAGAGGACGTAGGGGCCTCATGCCGTCATGGAGTCTGTTTCTGAAAGTTTGGTCAGAAACATGCACACCAGTAGCCTGCTGAAGGTCATTTTGTAGGGCTCTCGTAGTGCTCCTCCTCTTCCTCCTCGCACAAAGGAGCAGATATTATTATTAGATAGATGTTATACTGTGACGATTAATTGTTTCCCTAATTTCTTTGAACGTGTGTATATATATATATGATTGTCACTGTCTTGTCATGGCCACATTTTCTTTACTGCATACAGAATTACTTACAGGCATTTACTGGTGTAATTACTCAAATGTAAAATTATATTTGTAGCAAGTTTTTGGGGGATATTTCTACTTCAATGTTTGCCTTAAAGGGGACATAGCATGCCCATTTTACCACAAGTTGATATGGTTCCTTGGGGTCTTAATGAAATGTCTGTAACATACTTTGGTCAAAATACCACAAGGATCATTTCAAACAGCACCCTTTTTACCCTGTATAAAACAGCCCTCCACAGAGTGACCTGTTTTGAGTGCCTGTTCCTTTAAATGCTAATGAGCCAGCTCCCCCCTCCCTCCTCTCCCCCCATGATTTTAAACGATATAAATTACATATTTTATATGATATAAATTATCAAATATGCATCCCATACTTTGTATTCCCCTTCTGTTGTCCTGGAGTTTTAATTTTCCCAATCACATAATTAAATGTCCCCCTCTGCCCATCCACTACAAGCACACAAGCAGACAGACAGAGAGAGAAAGAGAGGTGGGGGGGGCTATGAAGACCATCATTTACCCCCGAACCCCGACATTCAACGGGTACAACAACAAGCGGAGAAAGCAGAATCGCGGGCTGACCTTACATATACAGTCTATGGGGCTGACCAGCGCGGAGAAATGCTCGTCCCGTGTGAACAGCCAGGCGGCTGCGTGCTTGAGAACGGCGCTGCGCTGCCTCGCAGCGGTGCTTCCGCGTCCGGTGTACCCCGGCGTAACTACTGTAACCCGGCGTAACTACTGTACCCCGGCGTACAGTAGCGCTGAACACTGCGGAAGTCTTCCACACAGCTGGCAGTGTGGAAGACCGCTGCGAGGCAGCGCAGCGCCGTTCTCCAGCGCGCAGCCGCCTGGCTGTTCACACGGGACGAGCATTTCTCCGCGCTGGTCAGCCCCATAGACTGTATATATAAGGTCAGCCCGCGATTCTGCTTTCTCCGCTTGTTGTTGTACCCGTTGAATGTCGGGGTTCGGGGGTTACAGTAGCGCTGAACACTGCGGAAGTCTTCCACACTGCCGGCTGTGTGGCGCTGACACAAATTCCAGCTCACGCACGGGAGAGCGAGCGGTCGCTCCCGAGCAGCTGCTGCAGCCTCCCAGTCCCAACGATCCAGACAAATGCCACATGTGAGTGAATCGCGGGCTGACCAGCGGAGAAATGCTCGTCCCGTGTGAACAGCCAGGCGGCTGCGCGCTTGGGAACGGCGCTGCGCTGCCTCGCAGTCTCCCTGCCTCCGGTGTAAACCCGGCGTAGCGAGTGTGGGGGGACAGGGGGGGGGGGACGGGGGGGATGAGGTGGGGGGTGGGCCAAGACCATGTAGGGAGACTTCCAGTTCCTTGTTACGACACAATACACAGGAAGCGCAATCGAGTCGCTCAAGCATGACGTTTCTGACTTAGAGGAACTATAACAAAACGCGCGAGTGTTTTTTCCCAGAGTTTTTGGGTTGGTAGACATGCCAGATACCCACATTAACCTGTAGAAGCACTAACAAAGTGGAAGTTGCATGCTATGTCCCCTTTAATGCAAAAATGGCATAAAGACCATTTCTTCTGGTATTTATTTCACAGAAGGAATCATTTCAGGAATGACCGGTTACACATGGTAGGGACGTTAGGTTGATAACCTTAAAATAAAGAAAAGAGAAAAAAAAATGTTCCCTATCATTATTCTATTTGCATGATAAATTAAATCATATTACTTAAACTTAACTTAAAATCACCATTTCCTTCATACAGCAAACCAACAAAAATATATTCATAGGTTAACTAACAATTATTAATAAACCTAATAAATTCATATCTAAGTCTTAAATGCATGAAATGAACATTATGAACACAATATTCTATTGTGTACTAACTTTGTTAAATCATATGCAAATATTAATCATTAAACCTATAATAATGCAAATGACAGACAGTATCCTGATAAATGCATCTCAACTACCACATTGTCACTCAACGCTGAATAAAATTAAAATGATATAACAAACATCAAAGAGCATTAAAAACATTATGTGGAAACGGAGCACAATTTTTAAGTGCAAACATTTCCAAATAAAATAATGCGGGTCGTCTTTTCATGATTTCTCTGAGGTCCTTTTCTGCACATCGAAGCTCTCCCTTTTGTTCTTTTTTCCTCTTTATTCTACAAGCCAAATTTTGCTGCCCTGAATCAGTTCATACAGACTCTTCCCACCTGCATGAGCAGGAGGCAATCAGTTACTGATAATAATAATAATAATAATAATAATAATAATAATACATTTTATTTATATGCGCCTTTCAGAGCACTCAAGATCACCTTACATGAAGGTAAAAAAACACAACATAAGAAACAATGTATCAAAAACATCAATAAAATGAAATGAACAGTGAATAAAAAATGGAAGACAATCAAACTGAAAATGCCTGTTTAAATGGATGAGTTTTTACATGTGATTTCAAAATGGAGAGAGAGTTAGTGTTGCGAATGTCTTGTGGGAGGGAGTTCCAGAGGCGGGGGGCAGAGCGGCTGAAGGCTCTAGATCCCATGGTGGACAAATGGGCAGGTGGTACAGTGAGGGGAATGGAAGAAGAAGATCTGAGGTTGCGGGAGGGTGTGTCGACATGCAGGAGTTCAGAAAGGTATGGTGGATGGTCTTAAAGGTGAGGAGCAGAATTTTAAAAATAATGCGGTATTTGATCGGGAGCCAATGAAGCTGCTGAAGGACAGGAGTGATGTGATTAATGGAGGGGGTTCTGGAAATGATGCGAGCAGCAGAGTTCTGGAGTAATTGAAGTTTATGATGGAGTATATGAGGGAGACCAAAAAGAAGGGAATTACAGTAATCAATGCGGGATGTAACCAGGGTGTGGACAAGAATGGCGGCAGTGTTGATTGTGAGGGATGGGCGGAGATGATTAATGTTGCGTAGATGAAAGTATGCGGACCGGGTGACATTATTGATGTGGGCTTGGAAAGATAGAATGCACCCCAAGGATGACACCCAGACTCTTAACCTGAGGGGAGGGAGAAACTAAAGAGTGGTCAATATTGAAGGAAAGATTGTCTGATTTTGATAAGGTGAATTTAGTGCCAATAAGGAGAACTTTGGTTTTATCGCTATTGAGTTTTAGGAAATTGCAGGAGAACCAGAATTTGATTTCCTGTAGGCAGTCAGAGAGGGAGGTAGGTGGGAGGATGGAAGTTGGTTTGGTTGAAAGGTAGAGCTGGGTGTCATCCGCATAGCAATGGAAATTAATGTTAAATTTACGGAAGATATGGCCAAGATGAAGTAAGTAGATGATAAACAGAAGGGGCCCAAGGACAGATCCCTGTGGAACACCAGTAGCGACTGGAAATGGCTCTGATTTGAAAGGTTTTAGATGGATGAACTGAGTGCGGCCAGACAGGTAAGATTTGAACCAATCCAAGGGTGTGTTGGTGATGCCTATGGAGGCTAGTCTGTCGAGGAGTATATGGTGAGAGATGGTTAACAGTCCGCAGTCAGCTGCCATGAGGAGGTCATTAGTGATTTTTACCAGGGCTGTTTCTGTACTATGGAGGGGGTGGACACCAGACTGGAATTGTACAAAGAGGTTATTGTCAGATAAATGGTCCTGGAGTTGAGATGAAACTGTTTTTTCCAGGATTTTGGAGAGAAAAGGTAAGTTAGAAATAGGACGAAAGTTATTGAAGTTGTTGGGGTCTGAACCAGGTTTCTTCAGTGTAGGAGTTATTGCAGCTGATTTGAAAGATGAGGGAACCAGATCAGAGGTGAGGGAGGAATGTATGATGACAGTTATTAGGGAGGCTAGACAGGGTAGGCAGGCTTTTACTAGGGCAGTCGGAAGAGGGTCTATCTGACAGGTTGATGGCTTCGATTTCTGAATGAGGTCAGAAAACAGAGGGAAGATTGAAAGTGAACAAGAGAGAGGGGCTGAGAGAACCAGAGGGGATGGACTATGGGATGAGTTAGGAGTCAGTTACTGGTGAATTTGGTCAACTTTTGAGATAAAAAAGGACATTAAGGAGTGACAGTAAGAGGTTGAGTACAGGTGAGGTGCAAGAGAGTCCGGTGGTCGTAATATGTTGTTTACCAAGGAGAACAGGGCTCTTGTGTTCCCTCCACTTGAACTGATTAAACCTGAGTAATAGGTGGATTTTGCTGAAGAGAGAGCATCCTTGTAATGAAGAATATGATCGTTGTACATTTCTTTGTGCACAACAAGTCCAGTTTTTCTTTGTAGAGGCGTTCCAAGCGGCAGCCATTCGCTTGGAGTTGGCGTAGTGAAGGTGTAAACCATGGGGCAGATCGGGAGAAGGAGACAGACCGGGTTTTTAGAGGAGGCAGAGTGTTTAAAAGGCAATGAAGACCATCGTTGTAATGAGAAACTAATTCATCAGTGGTGGATAAACAGTTTATGCTGGGGAGGCTGACAATGCCACTGAAGAGAACATTTAAATGTCCTTAATGTTGCGAAATGAGTTTTCACGAGACGGATTTGTTTTGGATAGCCGTAGGTTGACTTTAAAAGATATCAACTTATGATATGATTACAGACACTTTGATAACTGTTCTACCTGGTTAGATGGAAAACCAACAATTAGTGAGCAATAAATAGTAGTACATAAATGTAATTCCATGCCATGAAATAAAATAATGAACCTGCCTAAACAGTAACTGCCCAAGAGGGACATTGAAAGAAATAAAGTTTTGCAATGAGGTGGTGAGGATTTTACTAGTCAACATCATTCCTGGAATTCTGTATGTAATGTAAGGTTCAGTTATGTGTCAACCTGTCCGAGCTCCCCTTAGGTTCTTCAGTAAACTGTTACAATGATGATCCTGCTCATGTTTATGTAATCAGGTGCAGCACTGGGCCCCCTGCTGGCTGGCCTATTGTCTTCAGGGGGGTGGGATCAGGTCTTCTACATGCTGATGACAGCTGACTTCCTTGCTCTGTTGGTGAGTGCTTTGAAAACCAGCAACAGATGTGTCAATATCAATAACTGATTTGTCCCTAAAGCTGCATGAATGAATATATATATATATATATATATACTCACTGCTCTTTACAACTGTTTCCAGGTCAGTAACAACCTAAAACCTTTTCAGAAACAGAAAACATAGAACATCCACATTAACATTGGTTTCATGGTTGCAGTTTTTTTTTAAATGATGTTAAAGGGTGTCAGTCAGCAGTTTGATGGGGCTGTCTATGGACTGAGTTTTTCCCTTGTGTTATACAGTAGGCCTCTGACACTTGTTTCCAGTGTTTAGTGTTTAAATGGAGAATATGTACCTGTTGTTTCTCTGTGAATTCAATGAGGAAAACCATCTTTTTGATTGATTTTTATCCTATTTATATTTGTGCAGAATATCTGTTCATAACAGTGACCACTGAGAAGAGGTTTAGAGAGAAGTTTGCAGAACTAGCTGTAAGAACTGAGGACATGGATTATAGTAACAAGATATAAAACATGCAATGCAGGACATTGTGACCACACAGTGGTTTTACAACATTTCTGGCTGTGTGCCACATAAGAGGGCTGACTGACCACTTAAACACCCACCCTCATCCCCAGAGATTTAACGTCAGTGTAATTGTTTTTCTAGCTTTGCTTCCTTACATTCAGATTGGTATGCTACTGGTGTTCTGACTCACAAGAGAGAGCTTACATACAGTGATTATTGAACCTTAATGCATATGGCAGACACAAACAATTTCAAATAAATGTTAGTCACCATAATAACTTGAGTTTATAACGTATCAGATGTTTTTTCAGTTTGCTTCCCCCCCAAGAGTCCAAAAATAAAGCTCTAAATGCATGTTTTATACCAGCGCCACTAATATATGAATATGTATTTATATGAATATATGAAATCCTGTAATAATTGACTTTGTGAATGTATGTACAGCTTTTGCTACGGCTTGTGAAAAAGGAGCTTCACTCAACTAAATCCCGTCCCATTTCCATTGTACAGTAAGTCAGATTTTTGTACTATTCATGATTTTACTCAATGTCCTGTTTCCATTGGTTGTTGCACAATTTGAATTCTATGTCTCATATGATCATTGTAAATGAGTTTGATTTTATATACAAATATTAGTTTGGGATGTCAAATTTTATCGAGTTAAATTCAGCAGCAATGACTACAACCAAAATCTATGTTCATTGAAAATTAGTACCCATTGTTTTGTTTTTTTAACCTTTTATTTTTAATAGGTAATACCATTTTTTTTTATTATATCTTTCTCACACACACACACACACACACACACACACACACTCACTCACTCACTCACTCACTCACTCACTCACTCACTCACACACTAACACTCTGACTGGCCCCCTAGTATCAAGTCAGAAGAAGGTCTGCAGAATCCGATGAGAACGCACAGCAGGGGATTCCCTGCTGGATTTACCGTGAACGAGTAAGGGGGTTTGATGATGCTACTAACGCACGACAGACTAAAAAATTAAAAGCAAACAGTCCTCCCCGGATGAAAAAGCAGTGTCACACACGTAGAAGACACAAACGAAGATGGTAAAGAGAGTGGTGATAAGACAGTGGTGTTGATGTGCTGTAAACAACATCAAGTGATCTCCACTCTATCTGCTGCACCACCCCTCACCTGAATCCTGCTGAGAATTTGCTGTTGTGAGCGCGTCTGAGCAGAGAACCCCCTGCTGCATTATGCATGTGAAAAGAGAACTCAGGAGAAACTCCGGGCCCAATTCTGTGGACATCCTTCAAAGAACATGTCTGAAGACGGCTTAACTTGACACCTAAACTAGAAGATGTGAATCAAAAAAACATGTTTAATAGTTTGATTTACTTGCTAAATGGAATGAACATTGTTCCTTATGAACAGTGTTCATTTTTCATAGAGCTAAGTGGTCTTAAGGGTAAAACGTAATGACACCCAATTATCAATAATTTCTGTGTTGGTGTTTGTCTTTCACAGGTTGAAGGAGCATTGAGCAACCAACATGAATGTATGTGTACATACATTCACAAAACTGTGTGAACCTACAGAGGTTTGCTGTAAACAAGAGGGTCCTTGTGTCCACGAGGAAGAGCTGAAGCAGAAGTTCTGCCAGATGAACCAGACAGAAATGCACACTTATTCAACTTCCTTGTCTTTTTTTTTTTTTTTTTACCTCTTTCTCTTTTGACCTGTTGCTATGGTAGCCAATATGAACTTGAGCACACCAGTTGTTCAATCTAAACAAATGATTGGCAGATTCTGGATGTAAAAGTAGCCTTACGTTCAAATGTCTATTAGAACTACAGAGAAACTAAAAGTGACATTTATTTTGGTAGCAGTCATTTATACAGCAAATTCCATTACTTTATTCTAATAAATCCTACTATACTTATTGACAGACGCTTCCTATTCTTGTACTTATGAGTCCCCCAAGCCCTGACCTAATTATAACATCTGTAACTAACCAGTCTATTTCATATCAAAGCTATTATTTCCAAGGGACCATATATCACCTAAACACAGCCTCACAGTGGCATCTACCGCAGGGTCAGATCAGCCACATATCTGATTTTTGAAGAACTCAAACAGGTCTGGTGTTGTCACTGACACCTTGAAATATAAGGCAAGCAAAACAGAACTGGCAAGGGGGTTGCGAATGAGCTTCAGTTGAGATTCAGTTTGGTTTTCCACACCCCAAAAAATGGTAACAGAAAAATATCCACAAATTGGCATGACTGCAGGTTGTTATACTACTAAGAACAAAAAGCAACTTAAAAAATAATGTATCTCTTCAGTTGTTATTTATTCATCATTTTAACTCCTATAGCCTCTTCCGTGCTGCTAAACTTTAGTGGGACAGATGCACTCTCACTAGTGATTAATTGGATAATGAAGACAAACTAAAATGCCATGTTGTGATACACCTGCTTGAATTTTTGGGGAAACCCTGCAGCTTAACTCCTGTAATTAGCTGCTACAGACCAAGAGCCATCTACAAAGATAGTTTCTGTTATATCAGTGAGGTGCGACAGTGACACCAAATGAAACCGTGACTAATTGGAAGACTAAAAAGTTAGCCACCTTACCTCTAGGCTAACTAAGGAATACATCTTGTGTTTCCAGGGTAACCGTTAGTGACACCTGTTGACTAGTGGTGCCAGTAAATGATAACAATGCTCATGATCACAGGTTTGTTTACAGTGTTTTGGAGCAAGTGGTGAGATTGGAAGTGCAGTAACATGTTGGAAATATACAACAGTAAAGTAAACTGTCCTGAGCCTGGAAGATGGGTCCTGCCACAGCAAGACTGAACTGCACTAAGATTTGATGCTACTTGAAGTTTTTTTGTTTTTGTATTGTCCTTGTAACTTTTGAATTCTTCCAGAAGGTAAATGTTTTCTGCGGATTGAACTTTGTAAGGTTGGTGTGTTGGTCACTCTTGTTTTCTTATGAATTTAGATAAATGTCTGAAAAGTAACTGTTGGTTTGATCTTATTTAAGTATCTTTTGTCACAATGTGACCCAGAACCCCTGTGGACTATTGCAGCCCATTTGTTCCCGATATTATTTGTAAAAGTTGTCAGATATGGTCTGTCAAAATCATGCCCAGCCAAGTCCAGCCAAAGTGAAAATTATAATTTTTTTCAGTCCCTATCACAAAAGAAATACAATAGCCCTTAAAGGGTCAGTCCACCCAAATTGTGAACATTTTATATATAGTTGTATATATCCATTCAGGTAGATTTAGTTTTATTTGTCCCGGTTTTGAGATCTATCTGAAAGCTCTGTCTCTCTGCTACTACAAGTGAGGTGAATGTAAATCATTTCCATTGCACAAGGATGACAAATAACCAAAAAGACAGTTAAATAGAAAAATTGTAAGTCCTCAACTTACACAAATACTCTCTGTGGACAAATATGGTTGTCAGGGTGGAGTACCTGTGTGATGCTCTATGAGGGCACATAGTCTTGCTTAAGTCACCTTGTCTTACTTAACCAAAGATTTTATGGGATCAAGTTGTAATTTATTCTAGAAACTACTTTAAACAGTCATTTAACTTATTTCTGTCAGTTTTGTGGATTCAATATTTTTCCCCCATTATTTGTTCTGAACTTAAGGCACCAAAGTTGTATTTTTACAATTACATTGTGCTGGTGAGGGGATCTGAAATACTATGAATGAAAGTTATCAAATCTTGTGGATATATTTTGCAGTGTAGATAAGTAAGGTTATTATTTGAAATACTTCCTCATAGTTACTGAATTTAATTTCAGACTATGAAATAGGACTATCAGTGAAGTTGGCACCTCTTATTAAAACCTCATTAAAAAAGTGGTAGCACTGTGGAAAAAAGAAAACATTTTGAAAATAGTTATTGTCTCTTAGTTTTACCATTTGTTAATATAACTACATTCTGGTGATTTATTGTTTGTTTATTGTATTATAATAAAATCCACAAAATACAAACTTGTCAATGTTATATACATTTATATCTTAAACTCTGGGATCATTTTGTTTTGTGGCAGTAGTATTGAGATTATTATGCCTTCCTGAAAAAAACATGCTGTGTATATTTATTATGTCTCTGGTTGGCCTAGGACGTGTGCCTTGTTTGTTGTTAATCTTTTTGCTAGACAGTTGATTTTGTAAACAAAATTGTCATCACTCTTAATGATCTTGGTTTGGGGTGCGTTGATTTCCAAAGCATTCTGGGAAACAAAATAAAGCGTTTTTTTCACTTAACTTTGGAGGTTATGTTTTTGATGGCTCTTTTTCAAGCATAAAACTACAGGCTGGCTTAATCTGTCTAATTCATGGCATGGAGTGGCCTTAAGTCTCAGCTGGAGTTGGCAGGTGTCACCTGAAATGGTAAGCTCCTGACAGACTGAAACCCACTCACTGACACAGGCAGAAACTAGAAAGAAAGAAAAAAAGAAAAAATTACAATGCACAATTGCACATACAATGAAGGAACCACCTACCTTCTGTGCCACAGACAACCACGATTGGGTAACAGTTTGTGGAATACATAATTTGTAGAGTATTGTATGATAAAAATATTGATATCACCCTCATCTCTGTGCATTAAATTATTAGCCCAGTTTTTATTTCCAAGTCTGTTTTTTTAAATAGCCATATCAATCAATCAATCAAATTTTATTTGTATAGCCCATATTCACTTATTTGTATATTGAAGTGTCAAGTTCCTTCAACGGATATGATGGGGGACAAAACCATAGTCCTCACTTGATGTAAAACATGCATAGAAGTTTAGCCGAATCTATTATGAGGCTCATCTGATTCAGCCAAATAATGTTTTGTCTTTTTAGTTCAAATTCCTTTTTTATTTTTACCGTAATAGTATTTCTTTGCTTATCTGCATTAAAAGAATAACAGAAAGGACAATTTCATACTATAGCAAATTTTAAGAATTAAAAGGATTGTAGACTCTTCCATAACAGTTTGTTGGGGAAGCCAGTGAGGATTGCGTTAGGTATAGATACTGAAGGCTGAAGACATTGTTGGGCTGTCTTGGCTAAAAAATATCCCAGCTTTGGGAGATCAATAGAACACTCCCTAACTCCACCAACCCATACAATCACACTACAACAGACACCTCTTCCTGACTGAACTTTCCATCACACAACCATGCAATCATGTAGAGCTAGTTTTCCTATGTTGCTGATAATTTATTGTTTACTGTCAACTGAATTATGCCTTATCTTTATGTGTGCATATAATTCCTTTTGAACCTTTTACATTTCTACTTTACATTTGTATATTTGTATAGTGTTCTCTTTTGATTATTTTTCTATGTGCATGCTGAAGTGTCCTTGGGCAACATACTGAACCCGTAATTACTCCTGATGGCTGTACCAACAATCATCAGGTCTGTAAGTAATGCATGAAGAGATGCACTGTATGAATGTGTTTGTGAATAAGTAAATGGCAAAACTGGACTGTCAAGCACTTTGAGTGGTCATCAAGACTAGAAAAGTGTTTTATAAATACAGACCCTGAACCATTTATGTCTGATTGATTTTTTTTAACTTTTTATTTACTTTTCAGTTGCAGTTACACTGAGTAATGTCACAATAATACAACAACAATGACCTTACAATTACAAATAACAAAAGTAAAAACAAATGGGGAGGTGGATACCACTCTCCTTTTTACAGCTTTTGATCCATTCTTTTCAGACTAGCTGAGAACATGATGCATTCTTCTGTTTGTATGCCGATTTTTCCCACCGTTGTTTATGGAGCCCTGCTTTAATCCTTAAATGATGAGTAGATTTCCTGTACAATGTCCAACCACTGTCCTGTTCGAGGAGGGTCACAGTTTAACCAGCTCCTTGTATGCCTTTTTACACGCAAGTGTCAGGATTTTCAAGATATGTATCCTTCTTTTAAATTAATTTCATAGTTGTCAATCCCAGGTACACAATCCGAGGGTCCTTAGGAATCTTGTAGCATAAAATCTCCTCAAGAATCTGAATAACCCTGTCCCAGAATATTTGAATTTTTATACATGACCAGAAAACATGTGAGTGAGTGGCATTCACCTGTCCACACTGTCTCCAGCATTTCTTTTGCTTACCCAATTGTTTAGTTTTTAAGTGAGGTGTAGTAAAGAAGTGTATCAAATTATTCCTGCAAAATTCCTTCCATCTTTTGGATCCGATGGATGTTTGCTGTGTTCTACACATGGAATGCCACTCACTTTCTGAGAGTATATGTTAATTTCTAGTTCCCATTTTGGTTTTACATACAGAGAATTTCTTCCACTTTGCTTTTGCAAACCACTGTACAATTTAGATACTCTGAGGGGGTTTGTTTGTATGCACCTGTCAACACTTCAATTACTTCATTACCTTCTGCTGAGATTCCTTTTTTTAATTTCTGTATCGTAGAAATGCCTTAACTGTAAATATCTGAACAGATCCTCATTAACTTTAATTCACTTGATTTTGTCAAAGGTTTTAAAGGATTTTCCCTCTATGATTGTACATATAGCTGTTATTCCTTTTTCTCTCCATATTATGTATTATGTATCTCTCCAGGTCTAAACTTGGGGGACTGAGAAGGCCAGTGGCGGCTCCTGCCAAATTTCTCAGGGGGTGCAATTGTTGCGATGATGGCTAACGCCGGGTTCACACCGGACGCGGAAGCGCCACGCAGTGATGTGCTGCGCCAACAAAAGCTGTCTGCCTCCTTTCCGCCCCCATGTTAATCAATTGGGCTGTTCACATCGGCTGCAAAGCGCCGCGCAGTGCCGAGGACGGCTTGCACTCTGCAGCGATGGTTTCGGCATCTGGTCTATTTTTTTCGCTCGCCGCAAGCATATCACGCCAGTTTTAAATGCATCCCATACTTTTGATTTTTCTGCTGTTCTCCTGGATTTTCAAGTTTCCCGAATTTTTCCCCCACATGATGAAATTTCCCCATCTGCCCATCCACTTCAAGCACAGAAGCAGACAGACAGAGAGAGAAAGAGAGGGGTAAATGATGAAGACAATCATCATGTACCCCCGAACCCTTACATTGAACGGAGCATACAACAACCAGCGGGTTGAACGGCGCAGAGAATTACGCGTCCGGTGTGAACAGCCAGGCGGCTGCGCGCGAGAATTAAAGCTGCAAGGCGCTTCGGGGCGCTTCCGCGTCCGGTGTCCGGTGTTACGTCCGGTGTGTTTTTTTTCTGGTCACCTCACATAGCAACACCACCAGTAACCACAAGACAAGGATTGTTCCTTGGGCTACATACTGTGCAGTCATTTTGGAGACAGGTCTTCATTAACATTAATTTGGCTTTAAAATGACTGAATACTTCATTGATTTCTGGCCATTTATTGGTTCAGCCTCAAGACAACATTGGATGTAAAGACAACTACTTAACAGAGCAGAATAAAGAGCAGTGGAACTGGGGCTGACGATGTGGAATGAATAAAACTATTTACAATTCAACTAATGGAAAGATATGAGTGCAGTCACATCACACACAATCACCAACCATATGCATCTTTGATGTCTCGTGCTTTTTGACCTTCTCTGAGAGATGATGCATGTCAGTGACACCCGTAGTTGTCCACGCTGCCATCGGGGTGAAATAGAATACAGGGGTAGCAAAACAAGGCGTTAGCTAGTTTGCATCCTGTTAACCATGTTTTCCGGTCATAACAGCTCTGTGAAAATCACCGCTTATAGCATTTCCCTCCTTGTGTAGATGCTTGCTTGATGTTTAAATTCGGTCTGTGTGGTCCTAATTCTTTGGTTGCCAATATATCGCCATTGCTACGACGACTGAAAGGCATTTCTTTTAGCGACACGATGGAGTTGCTCCCGTTAGCCATGACTGTGACAATGCCATGCCGCGTAATCATAGGTACGGCTTGATTGGACCGCCCAAGTGCACGTGTAACAGCTTACGTATGACGAATTCACGTTAGTGCGAGCCCTCCCGGAAGTCATAGGGAATGCATTAAAGTCCCTGCAGTTTGAAAAAAAACCTTTTACAAAGAAAGTCTATGAGAGCCATATGGCTGAAAATCGCCCCATAGCCTATTAAACAGGGCTCGGCGCTGCAGCTGATTGGACGATGATATTCAGAGGGAGCAGGCAGGACAAACTGTCTTGATAATTGTATAATTTAATACATTTTAAAAATAATAATGACGATTATAATGATAATTAACATTTATCACTATCACTTTTTTCGTTTTTTTCTTTGGGAGGGCGGTTCCCTATCGCCACCTATTGACCAGCCGTCCCTGGAGAAGGCCAATTTAGAAGTTTACTGCCTCCTTCTAGTTTGTATTTTTTGAGAGTTACAAAGTTTTCTCCCATTCAGACTGAGTATTCTTTTTCACCTAGCCTGGCATAAGGTAGATTTTGTCCCATATTTAGCTCTATATGTTCCATCTAGCCTGATACTCAGTAGAGCACCAATAGACAATATATCTCAGTTGAGCTGCATAATAGTACACTCTGAGGTTTGGCAGTGCCACGCCTCTGTTTTCCTTTGTAGTGTCTTAAATTTTACCCGTGGCCTTGCTCCTGCCCAGATGAACCGGGAGTCTGATTGATTCTATGAAGATGGTTCAGTAGTTTTTGCGTAAACCTGCTAACAGAAAGACTTACTGACAAATGGCAATAAAAAACATAACCTCCCAAAATCGTCCCACCTCCAGCAACAATCATGCTGCACTTTCCTAGTTTTAAGCATCTTAGCACCTGTCAAAATAATTTCTCTACCCATGGTGTTGATTATATCCTAATGCTTGTGAAGAGATTATCCCCCCTGTTGTCATTTTATTATTGTAACCATAGATTCAACCCTTACTGAACTCAAAAGGTTGTACTGATCCCCTACTTCTCAACAATTACAGGTTATTTAACTATTTATCTCCATTCACATGTGCACACACCTGCTCCTGATCAGTAATCGAGCCTGTATTTAAGCCCTGGTCACACACTCACTCACTGCCAGAATTCACCTGTCAACGCTTCATCAGGAGTGTTTCAGTCAGGGTGCACCTCAGAGGAGCATGAACATGCAAAAGCAAATGCCCAGCAAAAGGCACGGCTCACTGCTTAGACAATCTGGGTCTGAATGACATCACTGTAAAGAACCAGTACCCATTTCCGCCCTTCTCCTCAGCCTTTGAATTGCAACAGGCAATCATCTTCACCAAGCTTGACCTTTGTAATGCCTATCACCTGGTCCGTATCCGAGAGGGCGACAAGTGGAGGGCCGCCTTTAACACTCAGGTCATTACGAATACTTTGTAGCAGTGTTCCAGGCTTTGGTCAATGACATGCTCAGACATGCTAAACAAGTTTGTATTTGTTAACCTGGATGACTTCCTGATTTTATCCAAGTCCTGTAAGAAGCACTATCAGACTGTCCTGCAGCGCCTTCTTGAGGTCTCACTGTTCGTAATGGCAAAAGATTGAGTTTCACACCACGTTTGTGTCTTTCCTGGGCTTCATCATAGTGCAAGGGAGCATACAGTGGCATGAGAGAACATTGGGAAAAACAGACTGAAAGGAAAGGATGAGTAGTGAAGAAAGCTTGTACCTAGAAGAGTCTGACAGTGAGATTGAAACAAGCTCAGAGCAGGAGGGGCCATGAGACACGGCCCCAGTAATATCGCCACCCACAGAGAATGTGAACAAGCAACTGGCTAATAAATTGACTGAGCAGTAGCTGGGAGAGCTGTCTAAAACACACACAACAAAAAGTCATCACACAAGTTCCAGTGGTGGCTAACAAAGGCCCAAACTCCACCTGCAGTGACAGTGGTCCCCTGCAGCATCCAGTCCAAACACAAATCCCTCAAGGGATTGAACACTAGCCACATCTAACTCTGCACCCAGAGTTTTCACCGATTCATGTGCAAGTCAACCAAGCAAGTGGTAACTATCGTCCAACTCAGTAGCCAGGGGCGAGTCTATAGGCTTGAAGTGGAGGGGCCCATCTGCCCGACAATATGGACTGTCTCAATCCCAGCCTCAGCTGAACAATCAGTCGCCTGACAATGATCAGTGTTGGGATTGTGGACAGCCAGGTCATCAGAGTAGAGACCGGTACAGGCCCTGCAATAAGGAGGCCCAGAGAAGCCTGAGGGGGAGACCATGACACCAATCATCTCATCACAACCACACAATGAGCCCACCATACAGGTTTTAATCCAAGACCAAGAATATTCTTTCATGGTGGATACAGGTTCAACACTGGGGAGAATGTCTCCAAGCTCACCCTCTCAAGCGCGTCGAAAACATTCTATTCGACAAATACATCTACAAAAAGGGAGAGATATTTTGTGTCCTCTTGCAGCTAACATCACCTGCACACAAAATAGCATCCACAAGGACCTCCCTGAAGATCCGCCCACAACAATGAAGCCTGAGGTTATGAAACAAGAAAACATTTATGGGCTGGCCACAAGAGTCAAGGTTGAAACAGGAATGGAAGACGTGGGAGCCATCTGTGAGATTTCAGATGGGAAAAGCAGATCAGCCCAAATTGCCATTGCACTCTCATGCAGGGGCGGCTGGCCAATAGAGGGTGATTAGGTGCCGCCCTCCAAAAGAAAAAAAGGAAAAAAGATGATAGTGATAAATTTCGTGAGATATCATTATAATCGTCATATTATTTTTTATATGTAATAAATTATACAAATTCTCAAGAAAGTTTTTCCTGCCTGCTGCCTATGAATACCATAGTCTAATCAGCTGCAGCGTCAAGCCCTGTTCAACAGAGTAGGGGTGATTTCAGCCTGGTTGAAAATCGCTCTGATAGACTTTCTGTCTCACACACACACACACACACGGACCCCTCTCACTCACTCAGAGCGACACAGTGAGATGAGAGAAGCATTCACGTGAAGCAGCCGGTAAGTGAATTTGTTGAAGAACAGTAGAAACAGTGCAATACAGACTTCTCAGCTGCTCAATGATCAGAGCAGAAACTGCAGTTGGTTTGTATCGTGCTGGATTTTCTGTGTCCTCCTCCAATCTCCTGCTCTCACTGTAACTGATAAACACTCATCAGTTATTAGGACCTGATCAGTACATGAAGTTTACTTAGTTTATGAGGCTGCATTTTAACATCACGAAAATTGATTCTTCAACATTTTGTGCTCAGTACAACACGAGATGTGACGTGAACAGCAGCACTCAGTGTTAAAGTGACCGGGGGATCGGTATTCATGATCCGACACCATCGAGTAATAATTAAATACATGGTCGATGTCATCTAAATAATCCCAACAAAAAACCCAACAAATGAACGTGAACTAGTTCATTTAAGGAACCACGAACTTAGTAAAAAATATATATATATGAACGTGAACTAGTCCATTTTCATCTGTTTGAACTGAACCTTTAACGTGTTCTTTTTAAGTGTGAACTGGCACAACAATGATTGTAAGGTTGTCATCTAAATCATAACCATCCCACCCTGTTTACCAAGCTGGTTACATTCACCCTGAGCCAAATGTTTAAAGGGGACATAGCATGCAAATTCCACTTTGTTAGTGCTTCTACAGATTAATGTGGGTATCTGGCATGTCTACCAACCCAAAAACTCTGGGGAAAAAACACTCGCGCGTTTTGTTATGGTTCCTCTAAGTCAGAAACGTCATGCTTGAGTGACTCGATTGAGCTTCCTGTGTATTGTGTCGTAACAATACACTGGAAGTCTCCCTACATGGCCTTGGCCCACTCCCCACCTCATCCCCCCCACCCCCCCACACTCGTTACACCGGGTTTACACCGGACGCGGAAGCGCCGCAGCGAGGCTGCGAGGCAGCGCAGCGCCGTTCTCAAGCGCGCAGCCGCCTGGCTGTTCACACGGGACGTGCATTTCTCCGCTGGTCAGCCCCATAGACTGTATATATAAGGTCAGCCCGCGATTCTGCTTTCTCCGCTTGTTGTTGTACCCGTTGAATGTCGGGGTTCGGGGGTAAATGATGGTCTTCATAGCCCCCCCCCCCCCACCCCTCTCTTTCTCTCTCTCTCTGTCTGTCTGCTTGTGTGCTTGTAGTGGATGGGCAGAGGGGGACATTTAATTATGTGATTGGGAAAATTAAAACTCCAGGACAACAGAAGGGGAATACAAAGTATGGGATGCATATTTGATAATTTATATCATATAAAATATGTAATTTATATCGTTTAAAATCATGGGGGGAGAGGGGGGAGGGGGGAGCTGGCTCATTAGCATTTAAAGGAACAGGCACTCAAAACAGGTCACTCTGTGGAGGGCTGTTTTAGACAGGGTAAAAAGGGTGCTGTTTTAAATGATCCTTGTGGTATTTTGACCAAAGTATGTTACAGACATTTCATTAAGACCCCAAGGAACCATATCAACTTGTGGTAAAATGGGCATACAATGTCCCTTAATATTTATTCAGAGCAATTTTTGTTAACAGAGCCAGAGTCCATTTTATTTATTGTTTTGGTTGTGTATGTGATTTATTTTATTTATTAAGGATATTTTTTATTCTAATTCAAATGTCAGACTGAATATTCTTAAGAATTGAAAGTTCATTGCTCTTTGAAAGGGTGTACTCGCAGGATTATGTTCTAATATAAGTTTTAAAATTATGATATAATATATTTATCACAATATTTTCTGGGATAATATATCATCCAACAACATGTTATCATGACAGGCCTACCTTAATATTTTTAATAATGTACCAAGTTAGAGATTTCCTTTCACAGCTTTGAATCGAATCAAGATTTTCTGAATCGTAATCAAATCGGTTTGGGAAATCAGTGGCGATACCCAGCCCTAATCAGCATGTACTTAAAGTAAAAGTGCAGAATAGCCAATTTTAGAATAATATTTGACAGGATTCTCCGCACAGAAGAGGATTAAATCTGATGTCAGAGGGTCCCTGCATGTGGACACAGTGGAGGACCTGATTAGAATAACTCTTGAGGGAACTAGCTTGGAGGAGATTGATGCCAAGGAGGCTGTACAGATGAGGTTCAGTCAGGGCAAAAGAGCTAAAGTCCCAAATACAAGGGTTGGCCTTTAGAAGTGCCAGACCCTAGTGGTCCTCAGGGGGATGTGCTTTAAAGGGAGGGGAAGGAGAGGCTTTTTGTAAAAGGAAGTTCCTTGTTTACTTGTTTTGTTGTGGTTGTTACTTCGTAAATGTTCTATTTATTACTAGAACATTTATCAGTTAAACAGTTAAGATGGGAAAACATATGAAAGTGGTAGTTGCTAATTATCCACAAATAAGACTGTGTTGTTTGGTTAATTTAAACACCAGTATTTTCAAGGCAAAATAGTTTAAACATTGCCTCTATCTCAGTTACTACTAATTGACACAGTTGGGTTAAAGACATTGAGCATGTCTGATAAGGCTTTGAGATGAGTTTTTTTCCCCGTAATGTTGCCTGTTGTGGAAGTGAGGGGGCTGGGAGAGCACCTTCACCTGTACCAGAGGATCAATGAGCACAGGTGAGAGCTGTTAGGTGCTTCCGCATCCGGTGTGAACCCGGCGTTACGCCGGCATCAGGTCTATTTTTTCGCGTATCGCGCCAGGAAACACACTGAAAAACTATTTTAAAAAACATATTATATATGATATAAATGATCTAATATGCATCCCATACGCCCGCAACAAGGCAGGGATCATATCATTCATTTCATTGGTTGACCAGTGGTCAACACCTTACCTGGCATTCTATGGGTTGGGGAATTTTGAAAGGGGTTATTCCACAAAAAAATAAGAGCAGAGGAGAAATCTGAGATCAGACGATTCACGAGGGCACAGAAAGCAGAGAAGGGATGAAGCTGGGAGCACAGGAAATCCGTGGGAGCAACAGTAAATCTGAGTCCAAGCACACAGTTAAAGCAGAAACAGAGCAAATTTAAGTGCAAACAGGGCCTATTTGAGTGCAAGGGCAGGGTTTTGATGGAAAGTCATACACAATCTGAACATATATTCAACAAGTCATGCGCTCAAACTGAAAGACCACGCTCTTGAATAAAGATAGGAAAAAAGCTTCATAGCCGCAGCGCGCTGAAGGAGGCGGTGGGCGCTGCCCCGATTCCGCATCCTCATGCGGCGCTGAAGGCGACAGCGCGGTCGGCTCTGATTCCGCGTCCCCGCACAGCTCTGGAGAAGCAGGCGGCGGGCGTGTTGCCGATTCCGCGCTGATGCTGGTGGAAGGCGCAGCTCCAGTTCTGGGTACGTTGGCTGTGACATCTGCAAATGCGTCCGTCTCCACACTTGGTCCAGTCTCAACGACCATTCCTGCTCCAAGATCTGCAGTGAAACCGGCGGTCCCTGTCTCCACACCCCCTGCTCCAGTTCCTACCCCAAGGTCGGCGGTGAGACCAACACCTGCAGCCCCTGTTCCTGGTCCCTTGTTGGCGGAGAGGCCGACGCCTGCAGCCCCTGTTCCTGGTCCCTCGTCGGCAGAGAGACGCGCCCAACGATGCCCACCTGCTCGACCTCCGGAGAGCCTGATTAGGTGGGCTGGCTTCCTCTCCTGGTCTGTGGGGAAGGGGAGGATGGCTCCCTGGCCCATGGTCAACTGCCACACCTGTCTACCACAAGGCGTTACCACTGCTGCCCCGGTGTAACATGAAGCACAGCTACTTTGCATCGGTCCAGTCCAATAAAGATATTTTTGTTATCTAAACATTGTACCTCTTTTTTTTTTTACCATTTTGGAATCGAAATGGGGAATCGATAATTACTGGAATCGCAATCGCCATCGATATTTAAATGATACCCAAACCTACTGCTAACTGTCGTTCGCTCCCATGTACTACAGTGGGCTCATACCTCACGTTTTGTCTGCCATCTAGGGGTCAACCGTACCATTTCTCTACTGAAGAGACATTTCTGGTGGCCCACCATGGAGGCTGACACCAAGGAGTTTGTAGCAGCATGCTCTGTTTGTGCTAGAGGGAAGGCCTCTCATCAGCCCCCAGCTGGTCTGCTTTGCCTGCTACCTGTCCTTGTAAGGTCCTGATCCTACATAGCCCTGGATTTGTATTACTGGCCTCCCTATTTCTAAAGGTAACACAGTAATACTTACCAGTGTTGACAGGTTCTCCAAGGCATTTTCAGTACTGTCATAAAACTTCTCTCTGCGTTTGAAACTGCTGAACTGTTGATCAATCACGTTATCAAGATTCATGGTATCCCAGTGACATAGTTTCTGACCAAGGCCCACAATTCATATCTCAAGTTTGGCATGCTTTCTGCAAAGCTATGGGTACATCTTCAAGTTTATCTTCAGGTTTCCACCCTCAAATCAATGGCAAGGCAGAAAGGACCCACCAGGACCTGGAATCCACCATACGCTGCATGGCTGATGCGAACCCTACCTCTTGGAGCACACATCATTCAAAATATATTCCACCATGCACTGAATCCAGGAAGCTCTCACCCCGCTTCCTCTGGCCCTTTTGTCTTTGACAAGGTCATAAATCCCACTGCAGTCATGCCTAAACTTCACAGCAACATGAAGATTCATCCCACTTTCCATGTCTCCCAGCTTAAAACTGTTATTTCCAGTGATCTGTTTTAAAAAATATATATATTTAATAAACAAGCACTAAACGTCCGTGTAACACTTGCAATGGAAAAAAGGAAAAAGTGAGATAAGTTCAGTTGTGTGAATGCTTTGCTTTGCCCTTAGAGCAGGTGGCTATGAAGTCCCAAACTAATAAAGTAACATTTCTAAAATCGTATTAAATTTGTACTTTAAGGAGGATCAGCATCTCAGTTGGAATGATTACAGGGTCTGATGTGGACCAAAGTACTAAAAGGAAGATAAATCTTTCTTGGATTAATGTATCATTTGTCTTGGTTATAATTAGTTGTTTGTTTCCCATTATTCTGATCCTTATTAAGAGGTCATTGAAGCTGGTCACTGGTCAGTATTCTGTCACCATAGTGCAGGATGTTCAAGATTTGTATGAAGATTACCTAGAAGAACTACCTGATTTGCATCACCTCAAACAGCTGAGCTGGGGAAACACATTGACAGCACCTGTGTCTGACTATTGTTGTTTATATTACCAGCATGCCCATTGTCGTTTTTACATACTGAGTGCATTATGTTGCATTCCTGATGATGATAAAAGTTCAATTATACGAATGTAGGGCTGCACGATATTAGGAAAACATGTGATAACCTTGTTTGAATATCAACATAACGATATGACTTGTGATAAATAAACATAAACGCTCCCTGGCTACAGATGCAGGGAACTTGGACAGCTCCAAAGTACAAGGGAGAAGGTGCACAGCTTGGCCACAGTGTCACCAAGACCGGGGCAGACACAAGGGAGCCATGCAAAGCTCCATTAAGTCTGCTTAAAGTGTTAATTTTGGGTCTTTTCATACATCGTGAAAAGTATTTTTTTTTTACAGTTTATAGTGTCTCCGTCAGTAATTTACTGCTCCTTTCTGTGTCTGTATCATCCGTGCTGTGCACTGTGCCAACCGCGTCAAGCCAAACCAAGCTGCCATCTCCTCCAGATCTATACATTGACTTAGTTTACAGGTTCTGTTGTTTTTACACAATCTGAGTTTACACGTGTCCAATCAGACTGTTTGTGTGTGTGTGTGAGAAAGAGAGAGAAAGAGAGAGAGGAAAAGAATGCGCGGGACGGCAGATGAATGCGCTGCTCTGAAGAATGATTTAACTCATTTGAGAAAAGTATAATTATGTTATGATCAGTGTTGATATTGTGGCTTAAACTGTAGCAAGATGTCAGCTGAGTGTGAGAGAGAGATATCTGATTGGCCAAATATATTGACATGTACATATATTGACATGTAGAGTGTGAATGCATAGCACATGGAACACCATTTATAGCAGTTCAAGCTGTCCTTTGTGATACATATGTTGATATCACAATGACGATCAATTTCCGATATATCGTTCAGCCCTATGAACTAGTTAATATTGTAGTATCCTTACAAAAAATAAGGGCACACAACAAAATACGGGCTGACAACACGGGAGACAATTGGAGAGGCAATTCCCTAGCAATGCATCTGCATTCCTTGCAACGGACATCTACTAGAGGCTTCCAGTATATCCAGTATACAATAACCATCGTGAACTGTATAGTTATATATAGAAATTCAGTTTAGTTGCACTTATATATGGCATTTACATGTACTTTGGCTTTTTTTTAAGCAAGTTGTACTTACATGATTCTTGTTGTTCTGGGTTTGCACCCTCATGGTTGAGTGCACTTATTGTAAGACGCTTTGGATAAAAGCATCAGCAAAATGATATGTAATGTATCGTCTGGACGGATGTATTAGTTCATTGGCTCATGACATTTTATTTTGATTTACTTCAAACTGTAGTAATGGTGTAATTTGATGTTACACTGCCATTTGATTTGATGAGGCACATCATGTGAAGTTACATCACAATTAACATTATGTTTGATGTAATGTTCAACATTCTATTTGAAGACTAGAACCAATATGTGTCTTTATTTTGTTGTACTTTGGGAATACCAGAAGTTGTGAAGTTGGAAATGTTGTGATAATTTTTGTATCATCATCCCTTCACATCGATTCGAGTCCATTAATTAATTATCATTATTTACTATGTTTCATTGAATACCATTTTCAATGTCATTAATTACTTATTATTCATTATGTGTCAATGTGTCATTAGTTACTTGTTATCATTGACTGTCATTATTAGGGTTGGGTATCATTTAAATTTTATCGATTCCGATTCCGCTTATCGATACAGTTTTTTATCGGTTCCCCATTTTGATTCCAAAAGGGTAAAAAGAAAAGAGGTCAAATGTTGAGATAACAAAAATATCTTTATTGGACTGGACCGATGCACAGTAGCTGTGCTTCATGTTACACTGGGGCAGCAGTGGTAATGCCTTGTGGTAGACAGGCAACATTACAAAAGAAAACCCACACAACTCATCTCAGAGCCTCATCAGACATGCTCAATGTTTTTAACCCAACTGTGTAAATTAGTAGTAACTGAGATAGAGGCAATGTTGAAACTTTTTGCCTTAAAAGTGTTTAAATTAACCATTAACAACACATAAGTCGTATTTGTGGATAATTAGTAGAAGAAAATGTTCTAATTGTCCCTGTAAATTAATGTTACATCAATAACTGTCAACTTTAAGATCTCTGATAAATATTAATCTCTCATATGTTCTATAACAACACAGTGGAAATTCAACAGTTCAACCATTTGTGGATAATAACTCTGAGCTGCTTGTAGTATATCTTATTTATATGAAACCTACTGACATAAATCATACAAGTCATGTTAGTCAGGTTTCCCTTGAATACCATGGAGCCATCACGGCTCGCTCTCCCTGGAGGTGCTAGCGAGGTGCTACAGTACTAGGGCTAGCTGAAGATGACACACTCAGGCTCGGGACCGCAGGACATTAAACGCTGAACAGTCTTTCAGATCGATGTCGTGCTGCCTTAAATGTTTGGTGAGCTTCCCGCATGCATTGCACGTTGCCTTGTTGTTGTTGTCTTTTTTTAAAGCGAAGCCACACTTCTGACCGTTTATCGCGGCTCATCTTAGCCACGTTAGCCATGCATGCTAGGTCGAGTCGAGACAAATGGACAGGCTGTTGCGTAGTCCGTGACGTAGTCACGTAGGCAGGTCCTAGCAGATACATACTCCCTTTACCGAGTCCAAATGGTGCAGAATGCTGCTGCACAGAAGTTAAGTACAATCAAGAAATATGAGAACATTCCTCCAGTATTTTAAAATTTACAGTGGCTGCCTCTTTCTGCACTGAAAAATAATCTAATTTATGAAGCAATCAAGGATTCGTTATTAACCCCATAGGTGCCATATGAGCTTTGATTGTTGAACGGATGGTTACTTTAACTATACTAATTACCAATTGCTTTTGTCTTGAAAATAACTATAACTCATACCTCATACCTCATTTGCACCTGGCATTAAAATTCATTGTAAAACAGGTGGTTACTACCGAGGGTTGAGGCAGCACGGAGCACATGGGACACAGCTCCGTTTGAAATATTTATTAAGATGAATTCACACACTTTAACACTTCGCACCACTGTGTGTGTGTGTGTGTGTGCGCGTGCGCGCGCGTGTGTGTGTGTATTTTTTAAGTGACTGAAGTAGGCGGGACCCGCGTGCACAGGCTTTAACAGATGCAGCCCGATAGCGAGGTGACAGAGAAGGCTCAGACCCTTTAGAAAGAGATACTGCATGTCTTTGTGTTTGAGAGACAGACTGGCGGGCTAAATGTCGGACCGCTGACTCACTTTTCACCTCCTGATTTTTTTTTGAACGACGGTGGGCGTAGGACTGGAGCGGCGGCACGGAGCCCGGAGCAGGAACCTCACAGTCAGAGGCTGACGCCGTGCAGAGGGTGGACTATGGGCTCTGCTTCCTCCTCTTATCGGGTCATCTACCTGGACGTGGATGGCAGGATCCAGAAGGTACAAAACATACAGAGTGGAGGTTGGATGTCACTGTCATAGAATAAATGAAATTTATCTTAGTCATCCGGTAGGCACCCAATCATCTAGAGAATTTTAAAAATGTGATATCTTATCTAACTTTAGAAAGTAGGCATTTCGAAACAACGAAATATTTAATACATATCTATAAAACGTCATTATTTAGAATAGAAATATTAATGTTGTCAATATTGAATAAATTAAATGTGATTGGAAATGGTTTAGTTTTTTGATATATTTTGGTTGTGTTATTAGGCTATTAATTTCATAATCTACAAGTAATGGTTATTGTTTTTAAAGTTCTTAGTAAATATATAGGGTTATCTCACTTTTGTTGCCCTGCAAACAATATCTCTCAAATGTAGCAGCCTGGTCGGTAAAATTACCAAAAATATATAGGTAAAACCTTGATAGACACCCTGAACAGCAGTCATATGAAGTCACCTAAATTGTACTTTTAAGTAGACCATAAACTATTTAAGGGCTACTGTGTGTCTGAGGGTTGAACAAATGAAACGAATAAAATATCACAGAGTTGCTTAAAGGGGACATAGCATGCCCATTTTACCACAAGTTGATATGGTTCCTTGGGGTCTTAATGAAATGTCTGTAACATACTTTGGTCAAAATACCACAAGGATCATTTAAAACAGCACCCTTTTTACCCTGTATAAAACAGCCCTCCACAGAGTGACCTGTTTTGAGTGCCTGTTCCTTTAAATGCTAATGAGCCAGCTCCCCCCTCCCCCCTCTCCCCCCATGATTTTAAACGATATAAATTACATATTTTATATGATATAAATTATCAAATATGCATCCCATACTTTGTATTCCCCTTCTGTTGTCCTGGAGTTTTAATTTTCCCAATCACATAATTAAATGTCCCCCTCTGCCCATCCACTACAAGCACACAAGCAGACAGACAGAGAGAGAAAGAGGGGTGGGGGGGGGGGCTATGAAGACCATCATTTACCCCCGAACCCCGACATTCAACAGGTACAACAACAAGCGGAGAAAGCAGAATCGCGGGCTGACCTTATATATACAGTCTATGGGGCTGACCAGCGCGGAGAAATGCACGTCCCGTGTGAACAGCCAGGCGGCTGCGCGCTTGAGAACGGCGCTGCGCTGCCTCGCAGCCTTGCTGCGTCCGGTGTAAACCCGGCGTAACGAGTGTGGGGGGGCGGGGGGGGATGAGGTGGGGGGGGGCCAAGACCATGTAGGGAGACTTCCAGTACCTTGTTACGACACAAAACCCAGGAAGCTCAATCGAGTCACTCAAGCATGACGTTTCTGACTTAGAGGAACCATAACAAAACGCGCGAGTGTTTTTTTCCCAGAGTTTTTGGGTTGGTAGACATGCCAGATACCCACATTAATCTGTAGAAGCACTAACAAAGTGGAATTTGCATGCTATGTCCCCTTTAAAATCCACAGCATGCACAGTGGAAATCTTGCAACTCCCATTTGAATTGCATAAAAATCGAAATGCTCAACATTTCAGTTCTTATGAGATCAACGTCTGTAAAGATTGAAGTGTTCAAAACAATAACATAGAATTTTAGGATTTTGACAGAGTGGGTCAAATTAATTGTTGGAAAAGCAACAGCTGTCAACATTTTATCTTAGATTGAACTTTATTCATCCCTTTTCTTAACCTTTTTATTTTGTTCAATATCAAAGAATTGCCAACTTCAATCTGAAATCAAAAAAAGATTGTAATGCCTTCACAGCCCCCCCCACCACCGCTGTGGAGTTATTATTACTCATTGACAGTGAAGGGCAGTAAATGGTCTTTATTTATATAGTGCTTTTCTATTCTTGATGACAACTCAAAGTGCTTTACAGTACAGTTTTACGCACTTTTCTCTATGAGAAGGCTGGGATTGAACCACCAACCTTCTGGTTAGAGGAAGACTGCTCTAACTCCTGAGCCACAACCACCCTGAAGTGAAAACATTGAAATGCTAAGAGTTTTCACTGTCCCTCTCCAGACTGGAGTTTGTGAGACAGAGAATGTCAGAGCTCTGTTGACACTGACAAACCAATGGAGGAGGGACAGCAGCTCATAAAAGGCCATATAATGAGGTTTATACCTCACCAGCACTTTGCATTTATTGCGTTGTGGCTTCTTTATGGAGTTCACAGAGTGTGTAGCTGTCCGCTTCACAAAATACATGTAATTTCCTCATGCACACAATTTCACAATTTGTAAAAAAAAAAATCCAGCAGGGTGAGAGGATTAACATTTGTATAAGGGTCATATGGCTTTATGTGTATCAAGCAAGGACGTTTTTTTTTAACTGTCTGGAAACTGGAAAATGATACTAGCCAACATTTTATGCACAGTATAGTTCAGTGCTGAGGCTACATTTTGGTTTTTTCATTTCTCTTTATTTTATTTAAATCTTCTGGTCGGGTGTGTGTTTTTCCAGGAATGAGTGATTGCATTTGATGCCTCACCACCAGCTAAACCTGCTGTGTTGACTGTTAATAATATTGAGTTTTGTGTCTCATTGGTTCAGTAGTCACTTGTTGTAAGGCTGCTTAGATCAGCTCCTGTCTATGCTGTGTAACAGACTTGGTTTTGGGTTTTAACATACTACTTTTAGGTCAGAGTTACACACTGAAGGTCAAATGCAGCAATATGTCTATGTAATGATGAAGAATCTGAACAAAAATCAAGGGAAAGGCTGTTATTGAAATCAGTCCCAGCATTTTAAAACTAGAGCATGGATTTGTTTAGCAATGGTTATTAATGTGGAGAATGTAATTAAATAAACACTGTGATTTAAATCCTACCAAGGACTTAAACTGCCGTATAACCAAAAAGTTATACAACGCATGTTTTTTCATCAGTAAAAGTGCACTTAAGTGTTCTAGGGATGTTATCATTTTCTAAAAGACATATTTCTTTCAATATAGAAATATAAATATGATTTTATCTTTTTATATCATGTTCATCATCATCATTTTTTTTGTCTTAAAATTACTTATATTCAATTAGATTTAATTTGTATAGCACCAAATAACAATAAAGATTTTATCTCAATGAACTTTACTAAGCAAGGTCGAGACCATCTTGGGTCTTAGGAAATTGTGATTTTTTTCTATCTCCAGACTTGTTTATACACCAAATGATTATTTACCTAAATCTAGTCTATCTAAATGTATTCAATTTATCTGTTAATTGATTTAGCAGATCATGAGAAACATGTTAGTTGAGTCTTAGTCCTTATGCTTTTCCATGCACTTATAATTGTAACACCAGCAGAATGTGTTGTAAATTTCATGCTTAGGGAATTTACAGAAATTAGAATCAGCTCAACTTTCCTGACTACATAAAACTCAAACCTTGTAGGATATATAAATCGATGTCGGTGTTTCTAAAGCACTGACCTCCATCAGTTCCTGTCTCTTCCACATGTGATGGCTGCCAGTGTCAGACTGCTGAAGTGCTATTTGACCTCTCACCTCCTCCACAATCATCTCTCCTTTTGCCTCCTGACAGCCCTCATTAAACCCGCCCCCACCCCTGCCTCTGGTTACACTGATAAATCTTGTCATGCCATCTCTCCCTGCACCTTGGCTGTTTGGGGTGTTCTATGCCATCACATTCAAATGTCAGGTTTATCTATTTGGGTCATCTTCTTTCTGTACTACACAAAACATTTGTTATATCCAATTACAGTCTTGAACATTATTTCATCAGTAAAGAGCTCTTGGGAATCTTGCATATTCAGATTCAAGAGTTTCTCTCCAGTGGCACATTGCTCCACTTTCAAATTCTGTAGTTTGAGAAGGAGGGAGAATCAAAATACCCTACTGCAATCTAATTAGAAGCACAAGATAAGCAGAAGAAGCTGACAAATGTCTTAGATTATTTGGAAATTAGTGTGTTTTGCACATAAGAATAAGCAAGACTGAAGACTAGAGCCTACCAAAAAACAGTTTTTTAAAATTAGATTTATTACAAGTAGAGGGGCAAAACAAATTAAATTAGGATTGGGGGTGGTGCTATGGTCGTCTTCACAATTTAGGACATTTCAGATTCTCATCAGACGTCTTCTTTACAATGCAATATATAAGCTCTAATACTACCCAATAACTGTTAGGAACATACCAGTGAGCCACAATGTCCCTTCTTGTTGCCAGAAACACTAACAGTACATTTTTCATTAATCTGCTGCTGAAAATAGTAATCAGTAAGGGTGTTCCGATCGCCGTTTGAAGTAGTATTGGCCGATACCGATTCTGATCACGGAGTCCATGGCTCTGTTTACACCTGATTAACATGCGTCTTGGGTGATCCAAGTGACCACTTATATTCTGATTTCTCTTCCCCGATCTATATGCAAATAAACACTACAGGGCTGAATCCTACAGGAGCGCCACATGAACTCCTGTATCAGTCTGTGTCTGTGTCAGATGTTTCACCTGCGCTGTCAGCAGCTGCAGGAGTGACACTGTGCAGGATTTTATAACTGAACTATATGAGCAGGACACACACTTTAACTTTCTCTGACTGTGTGGAATTCTGATGTTTTCACATCAACGATAGCTAGAAAGGCAGTAATACCAGCGAAAGGAGAAATATGTGTCTGTCCTGCCGGGCTGTGACTGGCTCTCACCCGGGAGTCACACACAGAGGACCGCAGTAGAGGAGGTTATACAACCCGATCAGATAGACCACTCGGGAAAGAATCCCCCGCCATATATGCAGATAAACACGTACATCACATCAGATGAAATGTTTAAAAAAATTTACTTATATAGTTATATAAATTACTTATATTTCAGAAACCAATAGCAGTGGTCGGCTAGTAAGTTTAGTTTCGGGCCAATTTTTTTACCAAGGCATTAGATAGCGGGCTTAGTGAACTGCTTCACTGTCATCAAATTGTGTTGTGCAGCCATATATGTTTAAAAATATTAGAAATAAAACTAAGGATTATTTGACAGAAATTATTATTTGATTTCTGAATTATTCCAAACACCCAGGCCATACTGGGTGCGTGTGCAGCACGTGACGGCAGCCTTGCTGATCTGCTGTGTCTGTTGTTTACACAGGGAGCATGTCTGCTGCGTGCCTGCTGCGGAACTGCTACATGAAGTTTATGGTATGACTACTTTGTTTCCTTGATTAAAAGTAGCCCTATGTACTCAAATAAATGCCTTGACTCCATGATATGAAGCCGTGCGTCTGAATGGATATAGTCAACGGAAACATTAAAGTGTTGCATATATGAATAGTATTATTTGACATGTTCGACAGATAGACATTGAAACTGTGGTGAAAGATAATTTTCACCGTCCATTTTTAGGCATGCGGAGAAAAAAGGCAAGACTCTGAGTCTCCAGAAGAGCAGTGCATCTTATACACCTGAGACCCACATGCCTCTAACTTGATAACGTGGGCACTGAAACAAAAAGCAAGACGTTCCACAACGCACACAAACTGTTCATGCACTCAGTGTAGCCTGGGCGTTAGGCTCAGCTAAAAATTGAGCTTAGTGATGACATTAGTACGTAACTAGGGATGCACTGATATGGAAATTCTTGGCCGATACCGATATTTAAAACAACAATCTAGCCGATAGCCGATACCGATATTTGTTTATTACTTGAATAATATGAAAAACAGAAAAAGTGACAAGTGTAACTTTAGATGCCATGTTGAAATCCTTGGTGGTATTACCCCCTCTTGAAATGTCGGCTGAACATGTCTTGCAAATTGCTAAACGGCGATCTTTCTCTGAGACAGTGAAGAAATCCCACACAGCCGACGCTGCCGACATTGTCTCTGCTGTTTGTATGTAGTACATGTTGCGCATGTGCACACCGGACCCGCATTTCTCCGCGCCGGTCAGCCCGCGATTCTCCGCTTGTTGTTGTATGTAACCCGTTCAATGTCGGGTGTCGGGGGTAAATGACGTATTCTCCAAGCAAGCCTTTAGCCCCCCCCCCCTCTCTCTTTTTATCTATATGACTGCTTGTGTGGCTGTAGTGTATGGGCAGAGGGGGACATTTAATTATGTGATTGGGAAAATTGGGAAAATTAAAACTCCAGGACAACAGAAGGGGAATACAAAGTATGGGATGCATATTTGATCATTTATATCATATAAAATATGTAATTTATATCGTTTAAAATCATTTTTCAGTCTGTTTCCTGGCGCAATATGCTCGCTCGCACGCCGAAACCATCGGTGAAGGGCGCTGGCGCGGCGCATCGCAGCCCATGTGAACCGCACAAAGGTTTAACAGGGGGGTGGATGGGAGAACATCGGCCAATGTTATCGGTGAAAGTCAAGTTTATTACCGATACGCCAATGGCAGTAAACGAGGCGAATATCGGCCGCTACCGATATACGGCCGGTACATCGGTGCACCACTATACGTAACATAATAACACTTATACTGTTGCTGCTTTTTTCAGTATTAGCTGTGCAACTAACTGGCAAGCTCAAGTACAGGCAAGAGAAGAAAATGCTAACCCACTCAGTTATTTTCTAATGACTGTTGCTATTTTTTAATACAATACAATGGTACAAGCCATGGGTTCAAGCCATGACCTCATAGCTCCTAGCGCAGGAGTAGGCAACCTTTACTATCAAAAGAGCCATTTTGCCCCCTCTTCCCCCAAATAAAATTTGTCTGGAGCCGCAAAACATATTTGATAACACAGCTTATAAAGTTTTATATATAGTTGGTTGCATTTATGAAATTATAGAACGACAATAAAGCAAACTGTTGACATTTTATTGCTATTTTTAACTCTTACAACAAAGGAAAACACTAAACTCTTATGAAGAGGAGAACAAAATACACTGGCATGTGTAGGCCTACTTTGAAATAAATTAAACACAGAACTATGCAGGCCTATTTGAGTCCTCCCCATATTTGTGGGAAATGTATAAAATAAGAGGTAGCCCACTTTGAAATAAATAAAAACATATAGCTGCAGATATATTATTTAGAGCAACCGGACCGATTACCTCACATCAGTGGATCATATCCTCCACTCTGGGATATTATTTGGAAAGTGAATAGTTTTTCTTCATTTCTTGGAAGTGATCTCCAGTGCGCTCTGTGCGCCTGATGGCACAGTCACGTTCACTGCAGTGATTTGATGATACATGCACAGTGTTAGAAGATATTGTTAAAAACTGTTAATGACTCGGCTCTGTAACTCTGCTGTTTAATGGAATCTGAAAGTAATTTGTTGTAAGTTGTTTTATATATTTTTCAATTAAAAGGTTTGTGTCGAACAGATATGTCGCTCGAGCACAACTAAAGCTGTTGGTTTTAATGTAAATGATGAAGTGGATCAATAATCTGGCTTCAGTTCACTGCCTCACGTCTGCACCACCACTTTCCCGTCTCCAAAATGTTCGTAAGCATGGGTCCGAGTTTGCGTGGAAATGCGCAAATTTTCCCGTCAAGTTTGTTTTTATAAATCCCAACGTTTGCGTGAGAAGTGGCATACGTACGTTTCAGGCCACGTTTTGTGCGTATGCAACGGTTATAAATGAGACCCCTGGTATTTCATGATGGCCTGATACGAACAAACATTTTGTAAGATCAGCAGTACCAAAGACTCTTTTTCCACATTTAAAACAATCATCAATCTCCAACTCTTTCAGTAGACACTAACCTCTTAGCTGTTATCTTTGTTTCCTTTACTAAATAGGTGGTCATTAGTAGCCAATTCTCTCAACCACTCAAGTGGCATCCAATCTCACCTTGCCAAGGACACATTACCCTCCATGGTCAAGGCTTTCGAAGAGGGCAGTTCACTTGCAAGCCAAAATGTGTAGCAATATTGCTCTGCTCACATTCACTTTTCTGCCACCTCTGGTGAATAGCATTGCCGACGCTGAGGGAGCGTCAGCTGGCCCGGTCGGGACCCGCTCCTGCTCCAGCCTGCCACACCGCGCTGAAGGAGGTGGTGAGCGCGGCCCAGATTTTGCGTCCGCGTGCGGCGCTGGAGGTGACGGCGAGCAGGGCTCCGACTCCGCGTCCCCGCACAGCTCCGGAAAGGCGTGTCGCAGATTCTGGTGGAGGGTGCGTCGGCTGTGATGCCGACGGATGCTCCGGTCTCCACGCCTGGTCCTGTCTCCAAGCCCCTTCCTGTTCATGCACCAAGGCTGGCGGTGAAGCCAGCATCCCCTGCTCCTGTTCCCACGCCCCCTGCTCCAGTTCCTACCCCAAGGTCGGTGGTGAGGCCAACACCTGCAGCCCCTGTCCCATGTCCCTCGTTGGCGGAGAGGCCGACACCTGCAGCCCGTGTCCCTCGTCGGCGGAGAGGCCGACACCTGCAGCCCCGTTCTGTGTCCCTCGTCGGCGGAGAGGCCGACACCTGCAGCCCCGTTCTGTGTCCCTCGTCGGCGGACAGGCCGATACCTGCAGCCCCTGTCCCGTGTCCCTCGTGGGCGGAGAGGCCGACACCTGCAGCCTGTGTCCCTCGTCGGCCGAGAGGCCAACACCTGCAGCCCCTGTCCCGTGTCCCTCGTCTGCGGAGAGGTCGACGCCTTCAGGCCCTGTACCTGTTGCCAGGGCGCCTGTGGGGCGTCGCCCACTTGCCCGTCCTCCGGAGAGACGCTGCTCACGACCACGCCCATCTGCTCGACCTCTGGAGAGATTCGGTGGGTAGGCTGGCTTCCTCTCCTGGTCCAAGGGGAGGGGGGGGGAGTAGGTCAGGCCGGATGGCTCCCTGGCCTGAAGTTGGTGATGGGGGTATGTGGAGGTGAGGGGGCTGGGAGAGCACGCTCACCTGCACCACAGAGGATCAATCAGCACAGGTGAGAGATGTTAGCGGATTGGTCCTCACGCTTAAAAGGCAGCGTCTGCGTTGCCTCGGGAGTGATCACTCTGGAACTCAGACACACGGAGGACTGAAACTCTTGAAAGGACTGAGCTGTAAAGCTAGTTGCTTTAAGTTGAAGTTTATTTATGTTTGTTGAAGTGTGTCTGGATTAAATAAAAATGTTAAAACCCGAATGGTTTGTCTCTGGCTGCTGTGGTGAGAGCCCTGTGGTATGGTCTACTGTTACAGTGCGTTTTACATAGTGTGGAAACACTTTAGGAAGCCAGCGGAAGAGAGGAGACAGGGACTACTGGCTGAAGTAACTGCTGTGGTATATGTGTTATGGAAACTCCGGAGAAGCCAGCGCTGTTGTTTGTGGGTCCACAAGGCCATCCGGAAGAGCACACAGCTCGGGGACTTTCACTTGCTTCTCCAGGTGCTGTGTCTCTCGCTATGCAATAGACATGAATTTTGAGTCTAATGCTCCTGCAAGTTGCATCATGCATGTTGCCAGGGGTGAGAGATGCAGAATTTGTGTCTATTCGCATCTTTTCTCTTATTTGCCTTGACTTAATATGTAAACTTGTCTCGCAACAATCATCACAGCCAAACAATGTCTCCAGCACAATATCAGCATCAAAATGACCTCTTCAGCTCTCTAGATGAGCAGGGTACTCATCCCCAAAATAAAACATTCGACATCGATCCATGCAAGATTTTAGCTGCATCTGATGGCAATATGGATGTTGCCATCAAGAGGCTACACGTCCGAAATATAGGATTCTTAGCACACAAATTTAAGTGTGTGGTGCAGAAAATTGGCCACATTACCTACATTACATTACACATAAATTGATAAATGGGCAGGCTGCATCAGAGCAGTCTTTATGTGGTTCAGGAAATCAAAACCATCTTGAAGGCAAAGCAGCAGGTCAAAGGCCAGTTCAACCCATAAGGTTTTATTTTGGAATTCCTAGATTTAACTATTTAATTCGATATTCATGTGTGTGGTAATTGAATTTGGGTTTTTTGTTGATGTTTGTTGGTTTTGATGTCACCCCCGCACGTGCCCTTGGGCGAGAGTGTGTGCAATTTTCCGGTGGTGTAAATGAGTTTCGAGTTGATGAATTTCGGGGCTTCCGGACACTTGAATCACCACACTTTTTATATATTTCAGTGAACTGTCCCTTTAATTTGTTTGTTATCATTTCTTTAAAAAATATATATTTTGAGATTACAATAAACATACCCAATGGATTAGGCAGTATCTGAGTTGTTGTATTGTTAAAAGTTTAATGATACTCATCTGTAAATCCCTGATAACCCATTGTAAATGAAATTCCAAATATACCTTATTTGAATAAACATCAACTTCTTTTTATGTTTTACTTTCTCTGCCTTTCAGTGTGCCACCATGTTGTAGATATTTTAATTGTATCCACTGCAAGTCAACTATTGGGTCATCAATTATAAATTAAGTCCTTGTCTTTTATGAATATGTGTGTTGTTCTCCCTCAGGTGGTCTTCAGTAGATTCTGCAGCCCGTATGACATTAAGGAACTGTTCTGTACAGCACTGGGTGTGCCAAGGTAAAACACACGCACGCACGTTTATCTATGCTTTATTTCTCACAAAGCATAGATAAAACTGAACAATATTGTCGACCAGATTTGGGCATTACACATTAAACATTACAAATCGGTTACCATTATCTACTCAAAACCCAGCAACCCAGCATCTATTCCCCTTTTATAACAAATGTTATTTTACCTTATTTACCTTACCCCCCTTACAAATACCCTTACTGGTCCTTCTAAAGTGTAGTTTATGCTTGCTGTTCCCGGATGAAGATTGCAGAGACTGTTGGTAAGGTATTCTGCAGGAAACTATGGAAAGGCAAAGAAGTATGCACAAGCCCGAGGCAGTATTTAACAAGCCTTTTATTTCCCAAGAAAAATGTCAATGATTTATAAAAATTTCAATGTTTTGCAGCAAAACAGGAAGTTGTTTTAACTTTCACACATTTGGAGGGCTAAACATGCGCGAAAAGTCGCAAAACTCATCACACATATCGGAAGTGACAAACATTTACTTCCAATATGGGTCTTGCATATATGTGTGGCAAAAATGGCTAGATAGCGCCCCCTATAAAATTTCTATGAAGCATCCCTGTAGGTAGGTATATGTACCATGTCCAGACTTAAAAAAAAAAAGCCCTAGACCCTGCAGGAAGTCGGACATTTTGAATGTAATGTACAATATTTGCTTGTTTTTTACCAGTTCCTTGCATTGTACTTTAACAAACTCCTCCTACAGGATTAATCGGTTGGCTTCATATTGGGTCAGTGTAATCTAAACACCTTCAAAACGAAAAGTTTGTTCTGTTCTGTTTCTTCCCCTTTTTTGCCTTTTTTATTGTAGCTGTACTTCTCTCAGTGGTGACACCTATTGTTTAGGAGAACACTGCACTGAGTCACTGCACATCAAGCGGGCATATGAAATGGAAAGGAGCTGTGTCATCATCACAGTTGGCTAGAGACTATTGTAGACACACATCCACGATATCTTAAATTCAACATCCAGTAACACAACATTCATTTTTGTCTTCATGCAGGAACACTAATCTTTCCTTGCTGGATGCCTCTGGAGCCATGGTGTCCATCGACCCCACCATGCCACACAACACAGAGAGGTATTGAAAACTTATTGATTCATTGATTGACAGAACATCTGTTCAGTCCACCGGATGGCCGATGGACTCTTTTGCCAATTGACCAGTGTTTTAGATGACATTACTTTGCACTTTATAGATCACCCTTAGAGTTTACCTGAAGCTTTTTAATTACCAAGTAATCCTAATAACAACCAAGGCCCAATCCCATTTCACCCCTTGGCCCTACCCCTTAGCCCTTCCCCTTCGTTTTGCGCGTTCACGTTCAGGGGTAGGCTGTCCCAATACCTGTTGGGACGGAGGGGTAGGGCTGAGGGTAGGGCTCTATACCCCTCCAAACGGAGATTTTTCAGCCCCTCACTTCAAATGGAGGAGTACCCAGAATGCTTTTCGAATCACCGGCAAGCTGCGAGAGAGACCCAAAAATGTAGTATTTTCTCCATTAATAAGGATTAAAAATTTACGATAACGATTGTAATATCTTAGTTTTATATCATTTAAATGTATTATGGTCACTTTTTTCACAGCAACATAAAAAAAAAGATTGCGAGCCCGCTAGCATTAGCATACCTGCATTAGCATGCTAGCTTTCTTTTTTTGCATAATAATCCCGTATTTTCACATCGACGACTACTGATGATGTAACGGCTTCTTGAAAGGCTGTCCCAATTCTTAGGGGGAGGCTTCAACCACTACTCCTTGTGACTCCGTTTCAAGGGGCAAGATAACCCTAAAAAACAAGGGGTAGGGCCAAGGGGTGAAATGGGATTAGGTCTAATACCCATTTTTAACACTTTTTTTCCCTTCTATTAACATTGTTTACTTTTAGTGTAGGGGGATCATCCTGCGCACGGCTTATCTTGGTTTCCTATTGACGGTGCAAACATCTGACAAACAAGCAATGTTTACAAGCAATGGAGGGAAAATTTCCATTCAAACATTACACATTTTTTCCGATGTTATATGATTCAATAATAGCTTTCCTCCTTTCATGTCCTAAAGGAGATACTATCTGATCGCTGAACACATTTATCAGGCAGTGTTTAAGAATAGCACTGGTGTTTGACATTTTCTGTTGTAAAACATGTCTTTGGGGATCGGGATCACAATGCTGTGCTAAAGATCATAATGTCTGTCAGCCATCAGCCCAACCCGACAATATTGACTTTCATAAAGAGACAGTTACCACTGTCCAGGGTTCTCATTTATAACTGTTGCGTACGCAAAAAACGGGGCCTGAAACATACGCATGCCACTTCTAAAGCAAACGTTGGGATTTATAAAAACAAACTTGACGGGAAAATGTACACATTTCCACGCAAACTCTGACCCATGCGTACGAACATTTTGGAGACGGGAAAGTGGCGATGCCGACGTGAGGTGGTGAACTGAAGCCAGATTATTGATCCACTTCATCATTTACATTAAAACCAACAGCTTTAGTTGTGCTCGCGCAACGTATCTCTTCCACACAAACCTTTTAATTGAAAAATATATAAAACAACTTACAGCAAATTACGTTCAGATTCCATTGAACAGCAGAGTTACAGAGCCGAGTCATAAATAGTTTTTAATAATATCTTCTAACACTGTGCATGTATAATCAGATCGCTGCAGTGAACGTGACTTTGCCATCAGGCGAACAGAGCACACAGAGCGCACTGGAGATCACTTCCAAGAAATGAAGAAAAACTATTCACTTTCCAAATAATATCCCAGAGCGGAGGTTAGGATCCACTGATGTGAGGTAATCGGTCTGGTTGCTCTAAATATATAAATAATGCCGTGACACTGGTGCGTGATTCTGCGTGATTGATGCATGCGAATGGAAGGATGAGGAGGAAACGAGGGTTCAGCGATGTCTGATCAGCTAATATATATTCTTTTGATCTGTGATCTGTGATCTTTGTGCTGAACTGAGTCCAGTATCACACAGATCGACCGATGGAACCGAACCATCCCAGTACAAACACGAGCATATAATTATAATTCTGTTAAATTCTATAGATTGAGGACATCACAGCTGTCTCTGAATTTAATAATCCTGCAGTTTTGGATGATTAAAATAGGAACAGACAATACAACAAGTTCCCTCAAATTCTGAGAGGGGTTTTCTTTTTGCCTCCACCTTTGAATGGGATCTGTTTTTATTTTAGGCTCCGTTCTTTCTATCGTACTCACTCTCACACATTGTATTATCCACAGCAGCAGCAGAGTATCAGCAGTGTATTTTCTTTATTAGTGACATCACTGCTGTCCCTTCACCTCCACCTCCACCTCACTAACAAACACCTCGATGTCAGTGTCAGAAAGTTTTGCTTCCCCTTTTAATCGCTTGATGCCGTGACTCTTTCATGACTCATGGTGGAAACCCATGGGTCAGCATCATAATTTAATATTCATGAAGTGCTTTGCATTGACCATTTATGGTTGAAAGGGGGCGTGTGGAGGGCAGACTTGGAGGCAAATCCACGTACGAACGTTCCCAGATGGACTTTGATTTATAAAGTGAACATTGCATTCAGGTGTGCGTGCGCACGGTTTTATAGATCGGAATATTCTTTTGCGTACGCCATTTCCGGCTTTTGTGCGCACATACACTTTTAGTATGAATCCCACGCACTGATTTATAAATGAGACCCCAGGACATTCTCATTTACGGTGGTCCTGTATAAGCATTCTTTAACGCCATTACCCATTGGTTGGTAAGGTGTGGTGTGTGACTTCCGCACCCCCGCCATCTCCAAAAGTTCCCTTAGAAGCCTGCTCTCAAAGTTGGCCCCTTGATCCGAATGGATCCTCAGTAACCCATATACACAGAAGAAGTCATCCCACAATTGGCGGGCAAAGTATTTTGCAGATTGACTTCGACAGGGGAAAGCATGTGCCATTTTGGAGAACGGTCGGTAATGACCAAGACATCAACTGTTTACTTGTCACTCAGTCTAGCAGGGTCCAAAAGTCAATCCACACCGGTTCCATTGGTTCAGAATGTTTTTGAAGGGTTCACGGGCTTCAAGTTCAAGGGTCTTACCAACAATACATCTCTCACATCTTTGTATAATGATATCTCTTTCCATGCCAGTCCAGAAAAACATCTCCCTGGCAAGGGAAAGGGTTCATGCACGGCCCTGATGACCAGCATTGTCGTGGAGGCCAAGGAGAATCTGAGGCTTAAGGACGTCTGACACAATGAAGTGGGACAGCTTCTTGTAGAGCCAGTGGTCTTTTTTTACCCTGAATGACGTATTGTACTATTAGCTTTTTTACAGTGTCTGAGGAGCTTACTGACGCTGTCCGGTTCAAATGCTGCCTCACGTCGCACATAGAACAGGATCCTGCTTATTGTTCGGTCTTGCTCCTGAAGACTCAAAAGCTGGCTCTGAGGAATGCAGTGGAAGTGTCTCCCTCAGGCAGCTGTGGCAGTGGTAGGTTAGCACCTAGCAGACCACAACCAGCATGAGTGCTCAGCGCAGCGGCACCTCGTCTGAGCTGATGGAACTTCCCACAGGTTGAGGATCAGGTTCAGCACCGGAGTCTGGTGACTTTGAGCTTGCGCCTTGGACCACCTGACAGTTGTTTGTCAGCCGAAAAGCCTCTTGCACTCTACACCTGACAACACCATTTTTTTTCAGCAAGCGGTAACCAACACATGACTGGACAAATGGTTCGTGGCTCAAAGCATCTGCGACAGTGTTTTTTTTTTTACTCCTTGGATGAACTTAAGATCGAAGTTGTACACTGCCAGCTTGGCCACCCACCTTTTTTCACATGTATCTAAGCGTGGTTTTGTCAGAATGTATGACAGGGGGTTGTTATGTGTCCAGGCGGTGAAGTGTTTCCCTTTCAACCAATGGTTAAACTTGTCGCGTGTGGCCCATTTCAGCGCCAAAAATTCCAGTCTGTGCGCCGGATAGTTCATCTTAGACCGGGTCAGCGTCTTGCTGTCAAAGGCGACAGGCCGCGCAACGGTCTCACCAGGTGCAACTTGTGACAAGACAGCTTGAAAGCCATCAAAAGAAGCATCAACAGCAAGGATGAAAGGCTCGTCGAAGTTAGGGTGAGCCAAGGTGACACCATGAATAAGTTCTCTTTTCAGGGTTTGGAAGGATTTGCGACACACAGCTGTCCAGTCACTTGGTGTAAGATTTGGTGGGGGAAAGAGGATTTCTTCTTGGGCTACCTGCCTTTCTTGGCCAGAGATTGAACTTGCCATCCAGAAAGGAGCCTGAACAGAGGTTTGGCTCTTGCAGAGCAGTCAGCGATGAAATGCTGAGAGTAAAAGACCATCCCCAAAAAGGACCTGATCTTTTTCCGGGAAGGCGTGACACCATCACTCTCCATTAACTTTTCCTCTCCTACATCAGCAATGGCCTTCACCTTGTCAGAGTCTGTTCTCACCCCATCTGCACAGATGACATGTCCCAAAAACTTAACTAAGCTCTTCAGGAGATGGCATTTCTTTGGTGCCAGCTTAAGTTTGTGATTTTTCAGAAGGGAGAACACCATCTCCAGACGCCAGCTGCTCATTGGGGTTGGAGCAGCCAGAAGTCTCCAATAGTCTTCAGACTTTTTCATCCAGTGTATGAGCATCTTGATAGCATTGCTACCAACAATTATGTAATTCGCTTGTCCAGGGATGACCAGTGTTAGGGATGAGCAACTTGAAACCAAAGATAACCACCTCCAAATCATAAACTGCTTTCGGGTAGACGTGATGACCTCCAGCACCAATAACAACAATGTCATCAGCAGGAGAACTCTTTAAATCAGGGCAGTGTTGCAAGAGACGTGAAGCAGCAGCTCCACTTAGGGAGCAAGACATAGAGCCACTATCAATCATGGCTTTCAGTTGAACACCACCTGCTGCACGAACATCAGTGTAGAATAAGCTGTCAGATTTCTAAAGTGTCTTTCAGGACAGTGCAAAGGAAGAAAGAGATTCATACAAAGATTCCAAGTCAACACTGTCACAGCTGGAAGGGTCACTAACATAATCCACACTGTCCTCTACAAAGTGTGGACCCATTAGTTTTACGGCTGCTGATGAGTGGTTGACGACGTGCGGCCAGGACAAGCACGCATACAGTGATCCGGTGAGTGGCACAGAAAACAGAGCTTATGGTCACGACAGTGAGTGAAGGTGGAGTGAGCTGCATCATTACAGACAGAACAAGGCATCTCATGTAACCCTTTAATCCTGGGACGCCATGAGCCAGACTGTCTGGTTGGACCTGAATGAACAGGTCTCTGCAGAAGCAACTTCTCAAGCATGCTGATAAGGCGTACCAAGGTAGCACAGTCTGTGGCCTGCGACTGCGATGAGCCCTGCCCCCCAGTAGGTGGCGGAGTGGCAGTGAACTGTGTGTACATTGTAACCCTCTCCTTAGTTACCTTACTCACCGTGGATGTCACCCCTGAATGATACTCATACTCATACTCAAAATGTCCTGAACTTCATGAGCAGTCCACTTGTCCATTGTCTTCGACCGAAAGGTCATAGAAAGTTCAGGAGAGGGACAGTTTCTTATGAACATGCGTGTTACCTCAGTGCCAGGACAGTCAAGCGACTTGCCCTACTCTTTCAGACGTTCAATGGCAAGGTCTACGGCATGGTGCAGCCTGAGCCAGTAGTGAAATGCATCCTCACCTTTCTCAGGCAGAGTGGTATAAAAGTCTGCTAATGGGAGGAGTGAGCATGGGGCAGAGTCAAAGTGCCTCAGTAGGAGACCATAAATAGTCTCAGGGTCATGGGTGATGTCTATGTCACTGTTCCTGGTACCAAACCTGACGACATCTCTGGCTTTGCCTCTAAGATGAACAAGGATCTTCTTGGCTTGTTCCTCAGGGTCTCAGGTTACCTTTCTTAATAAAAGCCCTAATGAGGCCCTCCCACTCTCTCACAGAAACAAGGTCAGAGCTGTCCCCTCTGAAGCATGGGGGATCTTTCAGTTTTCTGTGGGACACAAGCTGCACATGAGAGGAGTCAAGCATGTTTGAAGTTGACATGTCAGCATTGGATGGAGAAGTGGCACCATTGGTTAGAGGGGTACTAACAGATGGGCTAAGTTGGGCAATAATGTTCTGTACTACCTTCTGACTAACCTGCTGAATCGCATCTCCCATCTGATTGAAAATCTCAGTGGCAAGGGCATCAGTGCTAGGAATAGTAGAACTATTGTGTCGAGACTCATGTGAAATGCATACAGGGCGACTTAGGGGAGAGGCTACATCCCTATTGATTGAAGGGAACCCTGGTGTAACCTGACTATCCCCCGTAACAATGCCACGTCGTGAACAGGATTTTCCAACTGCAAGAACATAGAAGAACTCAACATTCCTCTACCCCTGCCAAAACCACGGGGTGTGCTAATATCCTCCTTGATAACACTTATCATGAAAAATCGAATGAAAAATGTATAATATCAGAAATATAGATGAAACACTCAAAATGCAAAAAGGTAAGTACAGATGATCAGCAAACAAATCTAATCAATGTGCACTCAGCTCCACCTGATTACACACAGAAGATCAGCAGCAATAGAAACCATCCCCAGATTGGCGGTAAAGTAACCACCATCCAGCAAGAGAACCGAGGTTCACAGCACCAATGTTACGTTCTCTATATTGCTCTGCTGCTATTTGAATGCACTTCACAGGAGTCAGCATTGTATGGAGAAGTTGGACCGATTTATTCTGCAACACATGGGACAAACACACAAACACAGTTGTGCAGAATTAATGGCAAGTTGGTCAAAAGTCTGTCCCCGCTCGAACCACAGCGTGTGATCGTTTGCTACTGAGAGATAAGCAAAATGCACCGAATTTAGTACGACACAAACTTCCGCTGTGGATTTTCAAAATAAAACACTTACAATAAAACTATGGTTATAGTCCCACGTTTAACAGGAATTTAACAATAAACAAGTTCATTATTTACACTCTTACGCTCCTAGCTGGTTTAAAATATATACCTCAAATGTGCTCAGAAAAGCAATACGAACTTGATGATATTTCACATTCAAATTGTTAGTTTTCAGTCATAGTGCCACCTACTGGTAACAGGAAGTAAGTCTCGTATGACAACTTTAATTCTGATTTGTGTGCGTGGTCTAGCGCCGCATGATGGACACAGGAAGTGATGCGCTTAGCTTTTCTGTAGTGCCCAAAATGCACTGAGCTGTTTTCCTAAGTCTGGTTCCCGTTGCTGTGTCCGGCCTTGGCTGGTCCCGACACGTGCGAGGTGCGAGGGCCTGTAAGTGCTGCTTGCAGCCCTAGTTATTACTATTATTATTATTATTATTATAATTACATTCAAGTCCAGAGGCCTGTAGTATGAAGCTAATTCAACATACCCAGGATATTTTTCAGTTATCCTGGTGTATTTAACAAACGCAGTCAGGCTAAGCGGTCACAAGCTGGTTATCAACTTTTGTAAGTCAAACCAGGTTTTCCTGCTCAGCGTCTCATATTTGGTGGCATCTGATCATGATGGTGAATCCTGATCGTGGTGGCTGCTGACCGTGGACTATGATTAGACTTGATATACAATATGTCTACTCAGATACCATTACTGACAATAATCCATCAATTAATTTACCTTCCATTATGCTACAAACTGTTTATTCTAATCAATGCTGTAAATACCCTTTATCTTTCTGTTGTTCTCCATTACACGTGGCATCTATTGCACTTCTGTCCGTCCTGGGAGAGGGATCCCTCACATGTGGCTCTCTCTGAGGTTTCTATGTTCTTTTTACCCTGTTAAAAGTTTTTATCACTTACTCTTGTTGAGGGTTAAGGGCAGAGGATGTCACACCTTGTTAAAGCTCTATGAGACAAATTGTGATTTGTGAATATAGGCTTTACAAATTAAATTTGATTGATTGATTGATATTTAGGAGTGATTGGACCGGTCACTTTGCTGTGAATTTATTGCTGCTAAAATGTTATCTAAGTGTGCCATCAAACTATCGTATTATGCATGTTCTGCTTGGTACAGTGGTTTGTCAACCAAACTTTGAAAGAAACTGCAGATTTTACAAAATAATGTTATTTTCTTTTCGTGAAATCTTGCATCCCCTCATACTCATATTGGCAATGAGGAATTCAAAACAGTAGGACTGTAGCTGAGGGTGTAGAGCGGTCATCCTCCAACCAGAAGGTCGGCGTCCCGATCCCAGTTTTCCCCATCTGCCTGCCGAAATGTCCTTGGGCAAGATATTGAACCCCCAATGGCCCTTTATAGAAAACAGTGCTGCCCATAGATGCACTGTATGAATGTGTGTGTCAATGGTTGAATGGCAAAACTGTAATGTAAAGTGCTTTGAGTGGTCATCAACACTAGAGAAGTGCTATATAAATACAGACCATTTACCATTTACCAGTACAGCTCAGAGTAGAACAACAGAAGCTGAATCATATGTTCAATATTATTAATGGTTATGCTCCTAAGTACTTGTGCTTTAAGATTACAGGGGATAATTCTCAGCACAGCCATAATACCACGGCCAGTGCACGCTCATGTCTAGTGCCTAGAGTAAATCATGTAGCCAGACGCTCCTTTTCTTGCACGGGAGAAGGCGCACAGCCCGGTCACAGCACCACCAAGTCCGGGGCAGACATCAGGGAGCCATGCACAGCTCCACTAAGTCCACTTACAGTGTTAATGTGGGTCTTTTCTTACATGTTTGGACCGTGAAAAGTTATTTCTTTACAGTCTTTAGTGTCTCTGCTCCTTTACTGCTCCTCTGTGTCTCTATCATTCACGCTGTGCGCAGCGCCGACTGCGTCAAACCAAACGGAGCGCTTCCCGCCACCTCCTGCTCCACATACATTTACTAAGTTTATAAAGTCGGTTGTTTTTACCCAGACTGAGTTTACACATGTGCCCGATCACACTGTGTGTGTGTGTGTGTGTGTGTGTGTGTGTGTGTGTGAGAGTGTGTGAGAGACACTCTCACTCATTAATAAAAGAATCGATCATTATGTGATGATCAGTGTTGATATTGTGACGACAAACAAATCAACTTTTGAACTGTAGCGAGTCAGAGATGTCAGCTTAGAGACAGAGAGAGAGAGACAGAGTCTGTGTGTGCGCTGTTACTTCCCTCAGGTACTGGGATCATGAATAAGCTTCATAATTATTTTATATAATCAACAGCTCATATTGATGAATCTGACCTTGGACAAGCGTGATCACTAGAATTTTCCACAGTAAAATTTTGTCGGAGGAGGCAGAGCGAGATTTGACGGAGCCATGCTATCATCTAAAGCGGCCAAATGTATTGACATGCAGAGCGTGCTGAGCTTGCACATCGTTAAAACAACAATTACGATATTATCGTAGATGATATATATCGCACACCCTTAAGGGCAATGCAGACATTGCCCTTACATGTTGGGTTGATTACATATAAGGCCCCAGCAGCTGACAAAGGTTTGTCATTCTCTCTCATGAGAATCTATATCTATGATGGTGCCATATTATTAAGGACTATTCTAAATTTAACAGGAAGCCAGTGTAGAGAGGCTATTATAGGATAATTGTGATCTCTTTTCCTGGTTCTTTTCAGTAGTCTGAAGGCCTGTGGGAAAAAGCTCTTGGTGAGTCTGGGCAGAAGGTTAAACGGGGCGGGGTGGGTGGAATCTCTGACTATCTTGGCGGCTCTGCTAAGGCAGCGTGTCCGGTGTAGATCCTGTATAGATGGGAGGAAGGTTCTGATGATTTTCTCTGTCGTCCTCACCACTCTCTGGAGGGACTCCGAGGCAGTGCACCTGCCATACCAGACTGAGAGGCTGCTGGTCAGGATGCTCTATAGTGCCTCTGTAGAAATTAGACAGGAGAGGGGAGGTTTGCTCTCTTCATCCGCCGCAGGAATTGAAGATGCTGCTGTGCCCTCTTGACAAGGGAAATGGTGTTTGTAGTCCCAGGAACTTGGTGCTTGTCACTGATTCCACAGCGTTACCATGGATTGTATGTGGAGTATGTACAGTGTGCTTCCTCCTGAAGTCAACAGTGTTCTCTTTTGTCTTGTTGACATTCAGTGACAGGTTGTTGTCACACCAGACACCGAGTTGGTGCACTTCCTCTCTAAAGGCTGAGTCATTGTCGCTGAGGCCCACTACCACTATTGTGTCATCTGCGAACCTGATTATGTGGTTCGAGTCCTACTTGGCACATTATATTACATTACATGTCATTGAATGTTGATGTTGAGTGCACTAAGTGTATTGGATAAAAGCGACTTCCACTAAATGCAATCAACATCTATGAGAGGCCATTCTGGGTTCAGCATCTTTCCCAAGGACACTTCAGCATGGGCTGGGATTCGAGTCGCTGACCTTCTGGTTGGAGGACTACCACTCTACCCCCTCAGCCACAGCTGACCACAGCACCAGTCGTGGGTCATCAGTGGAGCGGTTAGGTTGGTATGCAAACTGGAGTGGGTCGAGTGTTGCAGGGAGTCTTGATGTTATGTGGTCCTTGACCAGCCAAGTAGTATGGTCTTCATTTTAGCGGTGGAACTCTATATCTTCTGAACAGTAGCTTGAGACAATTTCAGTGTTGGAGCACCAGTTGTTGTTACTGTAAATACATACACCTCTTCCCTGAGATTTACCGCTGAGAGCGTGGCTCTTGTCGGCATGGAATGTTGTTAACCCATCGATACGAATGGCGTCATCTGGAACAGTGGAGTTTAACCATATCTCACTAAAGATGATGGTAGGAGAGTCCGCTGCTGTGTAGGACTCTGGGTCTTGCCAGTGTAAAATCCCCAGTTCGCTGAGTGTTTTGGGTTCCAAAGCCAGTAAACTGCTGGAGAAGCTACTGGATAAGTTGGATGCAGGAAGTCCGAGCAAAGTACAGCGATTGTAAACTAGTCTGGTATCTGACTGTGTCGGAATAGAGGGCACATTAAACGTAAACCGCACATTGCTAACGGGAGCCGGAGTATCCACTGCCATATAGGGCATGCAAAATGACATGTAATGTAATGTAATAATAATAATAATAATAACTAGGGCTACGTTGTAGCACTAACGGGCCCGAGCACAGGCATTTTGAAGCCTGTTGCGGTTAGTGGAGAGAGCGTTCAATGACCAAGAGCACGTCTCCGCGTTGCATGCGTTTTGCGCACTGCGGGAAGGATAAATGCTTCACTTCCTGCGTCCGTCACGCAACGTTGATCCTTGCCTGCTACTTGCTCATTACGGTCCACGCTATCAATTGCAGATCACATGGGGACATTTTTATGTAAATCGAATGATAGTTGTAAAATAAAGCTTACTTCCTGTCGCCATCACTATTATTACCTACAGACTAATAGACCTGTTTGAGTAGGGGCTCTGATGTGGCTTGAGCAATTTTGTGTCAATTGGACAATGTAACAACAACTTGATTTTCACACTGATCAGTAGGTGGCGCTATGACCCTGCACTAATATTAATATATGGAGCTGTTCAGGTCAGGATTGTGATCATAGGTCAGTAGTTCGGGGCCGGTTGGATAATGCAGAGTGGATTCACAATGGACACGCATCTCCATATGAAGTTGATCTGATGAAAGCCCTGGGACAAGTACATCAAAGTAAAAATGTGGAAAATGGCCAATATGGCCACTAAAGTCAAAATGGCGGGCTTCCTGTTGCTTTTTTCCAATTGCACCTCCGACCTTTTTTGTTTGTCTGGTCATGATACACCTGGGCTACGATTTTTGTGAAGATCGGTGAAAGCTAACTGAGGGGCTTTTCCTTAGATGGCGCTGTTGAGCCATTTTTCCACGCCCATTTCAAATTACTCCAGAATACAATTACTTTTTGGGGTTTTGAATTCCCTGCAAACTTTGGTAACAATTTGAGCATGTCTAGGCCCTGAAAAAGCCCCAAAAGGAAAATACAAATCTTTTCAATTTCAATAGGGCCTCCCACCGGAGGTGCTCGGGCCCTAATAATAATTGTTGTTATCCTGCAGCTCTGGAGTCAGAGATACCTGCAAAGAGAGAGAGAAAGTGAGAGAGAGACTATGGGAGGAATACATACATATATGTTTGTATATATATGTCTGTGGGCGTGTGTATAGATGTGTATGCATATATGTAGAGGGGTGTATGTATATTATGTTCTTCCATGTGTTACATTTTGACATGGTGAAAAATAATAAACACAGTCTTAAAAAAATAAAGACTCACACCATCTCCGGTATCAACTAATCTGTGCCTGTATGTGTTTCCTGTTGTGTTGTAGGTCACCGTACCGAGTTTTGCCTATGACTGGAGGACAGTTTGCCGGTGAGTTGTAGAACACACTTAAGCAAGGCCTTTATATGACACGTTTAATTGTTTTCATGTTTATTGCACACAGTCAGTGCGTTTAACAGCCATGAGTTCACTCAAGTTCTAACACAAAAATGCTAAAACAGCAGGATTCGTAACAGGATTTGTGCACTAATGAATAATTTGAAGAGGTGTAACTGTCGTGTTGTATTTATGGGAGGGAAACTCCTAAAGCTTTTTTCTCTGTGACTTCAAATTTGTTGATACACGTGACTATTTTGTACAGCTACAATTTCTTTTTGACAAGTACAAATTCCATTGTCACAGTGGCTCAGTTGTTTTGGACCAAAAAACCTTCATAAATACTGCAGTAACTTTAATTGGACAGAGCTGGACGTGACCAGTTATATGTATCAAAAAAGACGGGATTAGACAAAAAGGCCTTCTCCAGTGGAGCTAAATTAAGGTCCCATTACAATTTAAGGAAATACAGTATATAAATATTTGCATATATATGGATGATGATTGAAAGAGTAAATCTACTGCCATGTCAAACAATAGGCAGGTAATGAACAGGCCCCCTTTATTGCAGGACTGACTGGTATGCGTTGGAAGCTTCAACCAAAACGCTGCTTATTTACTTTGCATGGGGTAATGACATGCCTTACTTAACTGCATTTTGTTTTCCTTGTGTCACGTTGCATATAGCAGAAGTTGAGCAGAGCACACATTTTCATGTAGCAACAGAGGCACCAGCCAATTAAATTATGTTTAAACAAAGACTCAAGAGCAAGCACTTGCCAATCAAATCCCGTTATTGCAAAAGAGGAGGCAGTGTTAACTGGTGAGCCTGGTGTGTTAATATGGTCTTGGATTTTATTTATTGTGTTCTTCTCTTTAGTATTGTATTGATAGCTAGCATGGAACATAAGCACGAAAGAGGGCTATGTTGTGTGTCCAAAGCATGGAACTCTAATTGTTGTCATGATGATTACACATGTAACAAGCACCGTCAAGCGTTAAGGAAAAGCATAGGTATGAGTCCAGCGTACTACTCTTGTCTTGAAAGCAAACCATTTCAGTGCAGATGGAGAGATACCCGAATCTGAAACAGAGATCAACTTTTTCAAGTGTCTTTTTGTTAATCAATTAAAATATTTCACATACTTTCCTTTAATTATCCGTCCTCTTATATAGTCTGTTAGGTAGGCATATATGTGTTGAATTAGTTTTTCTAAAACCTAAGTCTTGCCAGCTTACTTTCAATTTTGTCCTCTGAAACAGGTTTAAAAGACGATATAACACCATGAATCAAATTAAAGTCTAACCTTAATGATTTGCTACCTAGTGTTTCAATATACTTTCCCTGCTATTAAGTTTAAAAATACACATTTAATATTGTGGGTTTAACTTAAAGACAGGACTGGAAGGTTAGATTTAGTTAGTTTTGCAAACAAATAACTTTTAAAATCGCATTATAATTCCAGGAATCGGGCCTTTACTTAATCCAATTACAGAATACCGTTATATCACTAACATGAGATGGACCTGCTGAATGTTTAAATTTACTCCAAGCAAATCAACATCTTTAACATTTAAGACTGGGGATCAGTCCAAACCTTGGATTATCTCCTTATGGTTATCAGCTGAGTTGCACAAGCAAAGCAATTTACAGGAAGTAAAGGAGGTTTTATGAGCACTAAAGATAAACATCTCTGGTGGTCACTTATACCGTCAACTCAAACTCAACTCTTCATGTATGATCTATCTGTGTCAAATCAGTTGTGCTCTAAACTATGCCATGAATACAAGTAGAAGTGTTATGGATTGTTTTTCGTTGGACCCCAAAGCAGAGACTGGCAAACAGATCGGAACTAAGACAGAGTTTATTGCACAAGTAGGCAGAGAAAGCAGGCTGTGGAGGCAGGGTGCTGGCTGGCTGGAATCCACGAGAAGACACGAACACAGAAACAGGAACGGGGAGGACATGGCACGGGAAAACAAAGACGAGGAGGAGCTGCAAGGCACATAGGAGGAAAATACAGATTAGTAATTAACAAACACAAGGACTAGAGAGCTGAGGGAAATACATGCAGGTGCGCTACCGAACAAGACGGAATTATCTGGCAGCGTAGTGGAGTCAAGACCAGGCTTTTATTGAGAGGTGATGATGAATGAGAGCAGGTGTGCCTTGTCAGCAGCAGCGGGGAAGCCAGCCACACCCCCTGCCACACACATGACCTGCAGGGGAAGAGCAGAAAGGGGAGGGGGAGAGAGAGAACACAAAAACCACCAAACACAGAATCATCACAAGAACCTTGTACTTATTGTGTGAAACCAACATTTAACAAAGCCTCTATGTGGAGCAGGATTGTTTTTGAACTACATTAGCATGAAAATCAACCATTGAATTATCTCTCTGTCCTACTTGAGAGATTTCAGTATACTACATTCTCCAAACTTTGATGGAAAGTGTTATAATGTGCAGGATGATTACATCAGCCGACAAGATGGTAGACATCCCTTATTTCCAGTTTTTGGAGTAATTTTACAACTTTTTTTGCTGGAAGTGTTACAAGTAACTTTCAAATTGAGCTATGCAATTACAATCACTGAAATTTTTTGACAACAAGAAATAGACAACTGCAGACTATATCAGTAAAATGCAGTTGTCATTTGAGAAGAATGAAAAGCTCTATTCTGATTTTCTATAGAATGCTTACTACTGTTGTGCACATAAACAGTCAGATTTTGATTATTGGCTCATTATTAATAATCATTAAAGATGGATATTTATATTTTAAAAGCTAATCAATCGGAATTAATAATTATAAGGCACCACCCTGGCAATAATAACAATCAATATAATGAATAAGTTTAAATTTAAATGTTCACCTAAAACATCAATATATATTACAACCCCAAATCAGAAAAGTTTGGGACGGTATGTTACTTTTGAAATTAAAACTTTTTTTTAAAAAGATTTTGAGAATGATGATTATTTGACCTGTACTACAAAAAAAACGATACAAAAGCACATTATTTGATGTTTGACCTCATGAATTGTATTGTTTTTTCAAAATAAACACTTTTTTCAAGTTTGATTCTTGCAACATATCTCAAAAAAAGTTGGGATGGTAAATCATTTACCACTTTGTAATGTTGCTATTCCTTTTCACAACACTTTAAAGACGTTTAGGGACTCAAGACACCAAGTGATGAAGCATTTCAGGGGTCATTTTGTCCCAGTATGGGGTCTCCGTTGTTGCATTTTGCGTTTTCAAAATGCGCCACATATTCTCTATTGGGGACAAGTCGGGACTGCACGCAGGCCAGTCCAGCTCCCCCTGCCTCTTCTTCTGCAGCCATGCCTTTGTAATGTGTGCACAATGTGGTTTTGCATTGTCTTTTTGCAATATGCATGGATGTCTCTGGAAAAGATGTTGTCTTGAAGGCAGCAGATGCTGCTCCAAAATCACATAAGTGTAAGTTACCTTTAACAAGGGCACTGATACAACCCCATACCATGACAGAACCTGGCTTTGGGACTTGTTGCTGGTAACAGTCTGGATGGTCCTTTTCATCTTTGGTCTGGAGTACACAGCGTCCATTTCTTCCAAAAAATACCTGAAATACTGACTCTTCTGACCACAATACACGTTTCCACTGTGTTATGGTCCATCCCAGATGCCTTCGAGCCCAGAGAAGTCGACGGCGCTTCTGGACACAGTTAACATAAGGCTTCCTTTTGGCACAGTAAAGTTTTAACTGGTATTTGTGGATGTAACTACGTGGTGTGTGTATGAGCAGCCTATGTAAATCTACACTTGCTCTCTCAACACAGATAAAGAGGAACTCTTTCAGAATGTACTGACGCAAGTAGCTGAACAGTTTTCAAGGTAAGCAAATGGCTGAACAGGTTTCACACAGCAGCAGCTCTATTAACTCTTTGTACTGTAGTAACTGTTGTATATGAACATATTATATGTGCATATTTTCTCTGTTAATTGTAAATAATTTCTTAAGTCCCTCTTACTTTCTTTTAGATTTTTTCTCCTTTTATATCAAGATTTTAATTCTTGTGAGTCTTTTATAGTGTATCTCCCAAACCAAAGACAGGCTTAAGCAAAGCAACTTGTTTCGTATCTGATAACAATACTCCTTTTTTCGTTTATGAAGCTGATTTTAAGTAGGCTATTGCACCACAATTACAAGATCCTGGAGAATGGTCTCAACTCATACAGGAGTTTGCAATCCTTCTTCGTAATCGCTAAAGGGTTTTCATGCAGTTGCAACATGTGAATGTAACAATTTGTGATGTTGCATTTTCTCCATATCACTTATTTCATACAGTATCTGCCTCTTGCCTTTGTCTTTGCACATTTAATACATTTTTCAGGGGGACATGATTTCACTCGTATACCCTGCTTCAGCTCTCCTATCATACTTTTTTCTCTGTGAAGACTCTGAAGTGCATAGGAGTACAAAAGCACACAAGAGTAGATGTACAAAGGGTAGGACAGGAGTACACTGGTGCAATGTTAACAAAGCAAAATGGCATCACATACAGTGCAGTCACTGATCTGACTGCAGAGTCACAGTTTGAATCAATAGATACGATACGAAGTCATATGCTACAGTCTGACAAAATGTCTTTAAAGAGCAAGGGATGAATCAACATTTTAGTTGTAATTCCAGTTGCTTATTTTGTCTGGTTAATGGCCTGTCCCAATTCCTCTCCATTAGCCCTACCCCTACATCTGAAGTACCCCACAACAACAGGACTCGCAACATCATAAGCAGCCAACCAACTTTATTGCAGTGACAAACAATATCAACTATTAATATATTAACAACCGTTACAACCAAAATTATAATAGTGACAGTGACACATCTGTACAATTTGCAGGACAGACGGACAGATTGATCCATCAATCAATACACAGTCAATCACCACGTGCTATTTCAATATTACGTAAGTCCTGTCCATAGAAACTGAGTACTGAAAATGTAATAAAATGCGCGTTGGAATTTTGCAAACATTTTTTAAAACTGCATATAATCGGAGTAACGAATGTTACTCATAACTCTTAATCAGACCGGTTATAATCTTGTTTCTAAGTTTATCTTGTAAATTCACTTTACAGCAATTAAATTACATTTCATTTGTTACTGGATTAAACTAAGATATTTCGGTGGATTCTAAAACATTTCCATGGTAATTTTGCAAGATTTCATTCTTAAATTTTTGAACATTTTTGCCACACTGGTCACCATGTTGATTCGCTTTGTCCCTTTGTGAAGCATTTGGGAATTTCCATCTACCCCTTTGTTTTTAAGGTGGTCCTGAATATACTATGGTTGAAGGGTTGATGAAAGGCTAGATGGCCGATACCCCTAGATCACATGGAGAAACACGAAAGGGTAGGGCTAAGTGGTAGGGCTAAGGGGAGAATTGGGACAGGCCCTAAGTATTGCATCTGTTAAATTCACACAGATACCAAGTCTGGTTTGGTACAAAACAGTTTACACATTATTAAATGCTACCTGCAGCAGAAAAGTGTAAATACAAAAGATGTATTGTTATCATAGAGACAAAGTCTCAGATGGCAGTAACTTCTCTTTCTTAAGTAATTTCTACCTGTCTTTCTCCCACCTGTGTCAATCTCTCCAAAGGGCGTTCAAGATCAATGAGCTGAAAACTGAGGTCACCAACCGTCTTGCCATGTTGGAGAAGAGAGTAGAATGTAAGTTTGTTCCCATCACCCCATGTACAAGTATGTTGGCATTTATTTGACAGTTTAAAGACTGGAAACATTGGTGGAGAGACATGCAACAAGCTCCCAGGTTGGAATTGAACTGGTTGGTTACATCCCCATATTTTCATGGCCCATAGTAATGTATTTATGATACACAGATTACACACAGTAATGCAAAAAGATGCAGACAATCAGTTATACATTACGAATAATCAGAGACTTGCTTAGCTTTGACTTTCATCTCAGCACTGAATATCACATGGTGCATTGTGGCAATTATCCAGTGCTTGCTAAGGCCTTAAGCAGAGAGTGGTCGTACTGTCCTGATTTATCAGTGGCCATAATTATGAAAAAAGAGTCAAAAGCATCCAGGAATTTTGAAATAGACAGCATAGTAGAGCAGTGCTAGGGTCAAAGACATTATCACTAAAAGCCAGTTGGACTATCAATAACAATATCTGCACTTAAATTAGAAAGAGTAAAGTCCAATACTGCACGAGTTTGAAACACAAAAGAAATGTTTTATGCAAGTCCACACACCCTCAGCAGTTATATTTCACCCTGACTCAGGAATACACCACTGATGTATAACATTTTAGGTTCTTCATATACAAAAGATAAATGGTAAATAGTCTGTATATATATAGCGCTTTTCTAGTCTTGATTACCACTCAAAGCGCTTTACAGTATAATTTTACATACACCCATTTACGTACACATTCATACAGTGCACCTAAGTGTAGCAGTTTTCTCTATGGGAAAGAGCAATGTGGGGTTCAGTATCTTGCCCAAGGACACTTCGACATGTGGAATGGGGAAGACTTGGATCGAACCGCCGACCTTCTGGACTCACAGTCGTCATTTATTATACAAGTATTTGATTATAATCCAAATGAAACTGATCTGTTGACTGGTGTTTAAGGTAAATCATTTAAGTTTAGCAATTTTGTGTCTCATTTGATTTTATTGTGAAAGAAAAAACAACATAATATCACCATCATATATCAACATTTGACCACGTTCCTCTCTAAATATTGGCACCGGTTGTTAATGGTCTTTACCTGCTAGTCTGATGGCATCCTGGCACCTGGTGGGAATGTGTCAATTCTCCCATGATTAAAAACTAGCTAGAACATATCATCAATAAAGGTGTTGTGATTGGCAGGTTGGCGGCACTGCCCTGCACCATCAGAGTTTTTTTTCTTTTTTTCCTTTTATTACATAGGTTTTGGTGTTCTTGATGGGCTAGCTATTATAAGAATTACCCACAGGAATATTTAATCAGTGAATATTTTGCAATCATTACATCTTTCCTGGAAAAGCTGTGATTAAAGATGAAAGTCAAAATTAATATATGTGTACTTCAAGTCACTGTTTTTATGGCTCAGTGGCCAATGGCATTATGTTTTCGGGTTGTACGTCCGTCCATCCCATTCTCATGCACACGATATCTAAAGAATGCCTTGAGGGTAACTGAATAGATTTTGGTGGTCAAAGGTCACGCTGACATCGCAAATCAATTTTTTGTATTATGAAGGTGAATTGGATCTGAGGACAGCTGAGAACAATGACAGGATGTTACACTTTTTAGAATGTATAGTGCTCTATTTAATAACAATTATCTTGTCACGTATTATCAATTTTTATAAATTTATAAGGAACTCATAATAATTCTCATATCTATGTTATAGTAACTGTGTAATGACCCTAAATTTAAAACCGCAGTGTATTTGTTTTATTAGAATAGGCCTAAAATGTTTACATAGACTGCAGGTCGTGTTCCCATGGAAATGATACTTCAGTCGCCCAGAAAGGGCAAACTTGTTAGAAACAGGGTTCCGCTTTTTATTTTATTGCAAGGCAGAGAGGACGAAACATCAACAACAACAATGATACAAGGCAGACAAAAACAGTGGATAAATGACCATCACAATAACAAATCAAAATTGTGTGTATAGATATGCGTGTGTGTGGGGGTGTCTGTGCTACAGCCTATAAGTTTTGGATCCGTGGAAAATAAAGAACTTAAATTCAAAATAAGTTAATAAATTAAGAATAGAAGAACTATATCAATAAATAAACTAGGGCTACGTTGTAGCACTAACGGGCCCGAGCACACGCATTTCGAAGCCTTTTACAGTCGGTGGAGAGAACGATCAATGACCAAGCGCACGTCTCCGTGTTGCATGCGTTTTGCGCACTGCGGCAAGGATAAACGCTTCACTTCCTGCGTCCGTCACGCGATGGACGCAGGAACAACTTATTTATCACACTGATCAGTAGGTGGCACTATGACCCTGCACTAATATTAATATATGGAGCTGTTCAGGTCAGGATTGTGATCATAGGTCAGTAGTTCGGAGCCGGTTGGATAGTGCAGAGTAGATTTACAAAGTACTTCCTGTTTCATGGCGAATCAGTAGATGGCGCTATGACACTGAGGAAATATTGACACATAGAGCTGTTCAGGCTTGGACTCTGATCATGAGACAGAAGTTTGGCGGTGATAGGACAATGCACACTGGAGTTATGACAACATCGTCTCCTTTGGCGAAGGATGAACCTTCGCCGCACCTCAATGTTTACACGGTTTGAGGAAATGTCACAATTCTGACCATGGTCCTTTGACTTGACTGAGCTCATTTGAGCTGTTTATTGTAAAGCAGCCAGGAGCAGTGCATCAAAGTATAAAACATGTCACTTTCTTTAGCCACCAGGGGGCGCTGTGATTTTAAGTCATGATTTCTGTGTAGATGTCATCAGGCCCGGACTCTTGTCTTACATGTCTAGTTTGGACTCGATTGGACCATGTATGTCCGAGATACAGAACCTCGTGTTTTGATGGCGTGTAATCAAACTTTGACCCCACGCCACGGTCACACCGTGTGATGAAAAATCGATCTTTGAGTTAGTTTTTATCTCCGTCTTGTTGTGATGACACTCATCTCAATTTGAAGTTGATCTGATGAAAGCCCTGGGACAAGTTCGTCAAAGTAAAAATGTGGAATATGGCCAAAATGGCCACTAAATGCAAAATGGCGGGCTTCCTGTTGCGTTTTTTAATAATGCTCCTTGAGACTTTTTTATATGACTGGTCACGATACACCTGGGCTACGATTTTTGTGAAGATTGGTCGAAGGGAAACCTAGGGGCTGCGTTCCAGGGGGCGCTGTTGAGCCATTTTTCCACGCCCATTTCAAATTACTCCAGAATACAATTACTTTTTGGGGTTTTGAATTCCCTGCAAACTTTGGTAACAATTTGAGCATGTCTAAGCCCTGAAAAAGCTCTAAAAGGGAAATACAAATCCTTCGAAATACAATAGGGCCTCTCACCTTCGGTGCTCGGGCCCTAATTAAAAAAGGAGAGTGGTTGGTGGAATTGACTGAAATCAGAGCTAAGAGCAGAGCCAAGACGATGTCAGGGTGCTCCAGAATGGGTCAACAGGATCCTCTTGGGTCAAGAGGATTATGTTTTATGTGTTCATTTTTGTATTATTAGGGCCTGAGCACCGAACGGTGGGAGGCCCTATTGAAATTGTAAGGATTCTTCTTCTTATTATTATTCTCTGCCAAATGAATTGGCTTTTTGAGGGCTTTAACATGCTCAACTTCTTACCAAACTTTGCAGGAAATTCAAAAGTCGGAGAAATTTACGTATTCTGGAGTAATTTGAAATGGGCGTGGCAAAATGGCTCAACAGCGCCACCTATACACAGCCCCTGAGTTCACTTTGACCGATCTTCCCGAAAAATTGATACACAGGTGTATCATGTTCAGACGCACAAAAAAGTCTCAAGGAGCATTATGAAAAACGCAACAGGAAGACCGCCATTTGGCATTTAGTGGCCATTTTGGCCATATTCCACATTTTTACTTTTATGTACTTGTCCCAGGGCTTTCATCTGATCAACTTCAAATTGAGATGAGTGTCATCACAACAAGACGGAGATAAAAACTAACTCAAAGATCGATTTTTCGTCACACCGTGTGACCGTGGCGTGGCGTCAAAGTTTGATTACACGCCATCAAAACACGAGGTTCTGTATCTTGGACATACATGGTCCAATTGAGTCCAAACTAGACATGTAAGACAAGAGTCCCGGCCTGATGACATCTACACAGAAATCATGACTTAAAATCACAGCGCCCCCTGGTGGCAACAGGAAATGTCGTGTTTTTGGAACGTCTTACACTTGGAGGTATTCCTCCTCACCCACTGCCCGCAGCCATGTCAAACTGTATCAAGTGTGTCTCAAGACATTGTTAATGAAGGCATAAGATTACTGTGACCTTTCGTCAAACGCCATAATAGTGGCGTGGCGTCAAAGTTCATCAACTCGCTGTGACACATGAAATTGCTATAACTTCGGTGTTCGAGGTTCAACCTCCCTCAAACTACATTTGTGTAACAACAGCCCCCCCCCTGCAGACATTCAGATGGTTTTAAGGAATGGGCGTGGCAAAATAACTGACTAGCGCCCCCTAAAGTGCAGCCCCGGCACTACGATTGGCCGACATATACAAAAATCGATAGGGACATGTGTCTTTTCATAATAAACAAATAAGTCACTTGGATAGATATGCTAGACCAAACAGGAAGCCCGCCATTTTGACTTTAGTGGCTATTTTGGCCATTTTTCACATTTTTACTTTGACGAGCTTGTCCCAGGGCTTTCATCAGATCAACTTCAAATTGAGATGAGTGTCATCACAACAAGACGGAGATAAAAACTAACTCAAAGATCGATTTTTCATCACACGGTGTGACCGTGGCGTGGGGTCAAAGTTTGATTACACGCCATCAAAACACGAGGTTCTGTATCTCAGACATATTTGGTCCAATCGAGTCCAAACTAGACATGTAAGACAAGAGTCGCGACCTGATGACATCTACACAGAAATCATGACTTAAAATCACAGCGCCACCTGCTGGCAACAGGAAGTGACATGTTTTATACTTTGATGCACTGGTCTTGGCTGCTTTACAATACACAGCTCAACAGAGCTCAGTCAGGTCAAAGGACCATGGTCAGAATTGTGACATTTCCTCAAACCGTGTAAACATTGAGGTGCGGCGAAGGTTCATCCTTCGCCAAAGGAGACGATGTTGTCATAACTCCAGTGTGCATTGTCCTATCACCGCCAAACTTCTGTCTCATGATCAGAGTCCAAGCCTGAACAGCTCTATGTGTCAATATTTCCTCAGGGTCATAGCGCCACCTACTGATTCGCCATGAAACAGGAAGTACTTTGTAAATCCACTCTGCATTATCCAACCGGCCCCGAACTACTGACCTATGATCACAATCCTGACCTGAACAGCTCCATATATTAATATTAGTGCAGGGTCATAGCGCCACCTACTGATCAGTGTGAAAATGAAGTTGTTGTAACATTGTCCAATTGACACAAAATTGCTCACGCTACATCAGAGCCCCTACTTGAACAGATCTATTAGTCTGTATGTAATAATACTGATGGCGCCACCTACTGGCAACAGGAAATAAGCTTTGTTTTACAACTATCATTTAATTTCCATAAAATGTTCACAGTGTGATGTGCAATTGATAGCGTGGACCGTAATGAGCAATTAGCAGGCAAGGATCGACATCGCGTGACGGACGCAGGAAGTGAAGCGTTTGTCCTTGCCACAGTGCGCAAAACGCATGCAACGCGGAGACGTGCGCTTGGTCATTGATCGCTCTCTCCACCGACCGCAACAGGCTTCGAAATGCGCGTGCTCGGGCCCGTCAGTGCTACAACGTAGCCCTAGTTATTATTATTATTATTATTAGTAGTAGTATCTCTTTCTTTTTCCTTTTCCCTTTCCAAAACTTGGTCTACAGCAGCCAAAATAACACAAAACCACCAAATAAAAAAGCTCAAAAGGACAAAAAAATGGCAGCAGCATGAATTTGTCAGACAAAGTTGAAGTGCGCCCCTAAAATAGCATAGAAAAATTATTCAGACCGGGAGGTTGTTATTAAAAGTTTGTTGGGAGTTTCTTTACAGAAATTACACAAAATGGAGGATCATACTTACACATTAACAACAGAAAAAAATGATGAAGCGTAGACCAACGTTGTCTAAGACAGCTAAAATACTACAAGGTGAAACAAAACAGGACATGTGACCGAAACAGGTCTTATACATGTGTTGCTTCCAAGATGGAAATCTCTGATGACAGAAAAAGGGTTTCAGACTGACGCAGAAGTCTCCAGTTTTATACAGGACAGGTATTTCACCACACAAATATAAATTAAGTTTTGTATCTGTTTTACAACAATGCGCAAGACCAGAACTAATGTTTTTGTAAGTTGAACCCAGGTGATGTATCAGAGACAGTTAGACATAAACTACATCAACGTTACATTTTAAACAAGACAGCTACCACACAAATTGTATAGTAACATTTACATTGTAACAGACAGTTGGCATCAGTTTTCCGTATTGTCATCTATTCATGCCCAAGATCAATGTTGAGCCTTCCTAGATTTATGTATTTTTAGTAATTTTAGATTGTTTGTGCAAGTAAACTTCCCACCACCTTAGGATGTAAAATAGTATATGAGAGGAGTAGCCCACTGTGTCATGTAGCACTTATTTTCTTACTGTTCTTTTTCAGCTATCAGAAAGACCAGACTGCCCGTAGGGAATTTCATTCAATCTGGACCTTATATGAATCTGAAAAAAAGTATGTCGAAATATTTACATAGAAACTGCAATGGGTCGTGGAGACATACAACCGCAATGCGGTAAAAAAAAATTGTGTTGTATTGGTCTTGTTAATATCATGCAGACCACGTTGGATTATAATAAAAAATTGTTTTATTAAAACCAACCTGCGTAGCTTCAGTGTTACAGTTGTTGTGATACTCTGCCTTACACAGACCAGACAATATTAAATGTTGTGCCTTTGGGCATCCAATAACTTTAGCTATCAGAAAATATCTAAGATTAATATTAAAATATACTCCATAACATAAATGAAATGGAGTTCTTGACATTGTAGAGGTTGGCAAAATTCACACTTATGTTACTATGTGACTATAAGACCGATTCTTGAGAAACGGGAAAAAACACGTCCAGCAGTTGAAAATGCTCTTGGGTTTAAAAATAAAAAATATTTTTAATTGTAGATGTTATGAGGGATTAATAATAGAATGCATTCAATACAATTATTCCCTTTAATTTAATAATTATGATATCAAATCTATGACACTTAATATCTTCCTACTACATCTATAACATGTGCAAATTAAATGGATTAAATTATTTTTATTGATTAATAAGCTTGTTTCATCAAAAGAAAAACTTAATTATATCTCATAACAGAGCAAAGTTGATTTTGAATGTCAAATGCTTATTTCATAAGGTTTCAAAGTTGTGTCCCCACTTTTTGCCAACACCTGAAAATGCTTGCTACATGAACTCCATTTGTTTGGTGAACAAAATGCCTATTATGTCAACTCCGTCAAATCTGTCGGTGGTGACAGGCTTATTACGGAATTGACATTTAATGGGAAGAATAATTTTTTTAGTTTTTTGAGTCATTTGAGTCAAATATAGATAATTAGTTTGTCTAATAATATACAAATATACTAAATATGTGGCATCAGCATTTTCTGCTTTTTTTATTGCTTTTGTGAATCATCAACTCTTTTAGGGTTTAGTTGAGGGAACAAAGGGTGTACACACACATACTAGTGAAGGTACACAGACACACTCCCTCTCTAGTACAGAAAAATATGGTTAATCATATTGATAGTGTTCTTTTTGGGTTGTGATTGAAATTTGACTTGGTGAGACGAAGAGCATTCTGCAGAGGGAATGACAAAGAAACATTCCAAGGCATGTGCTTCTATGCAGATTTAGTGAAGGGGTGAGATGTGTGTGTGAACCGAGTGAAAAATAAAATCCCAGGAGATAAGACAGGCTGAAGACCTCTTCGAGGTCTTGGTGGGGGTGACGAGCAAAGTCTCAGATTTGTGGCTCTGATGTCATCTTGGCAGTTACACAAACAGAAATGCTATACATGAACAGAGATAATATATAATATAGTATAGTGGTACAATTTTCCATTACAGGGTGTTTTTGTCTCCACCGCCAGATATCGGTCAACTCCGTCAGGTCTATGTCACCTCCATCAGATGCATATTTTGATAATATTTCAGTGATATTTTATATTTTTTTAAGAATTGTTGGTCATATGTGAAATAGTAATCTGTCTCCTAACATGATAACGTGTAGTATAGCAGTTATGCCTAGCATAGCAGAACACAGTTCACGTGTTTTAAATCTAAATAACCTTTTGATTGCTTTTTAAGGTAAATCTAAAATTCCATTATACAGTACAATAAAAAAAACACAGATGAAAATCTTTATAATGTGAAAATATATACATATTGAAAGTACTTTTCTTGAGGGCTCTGTCAGCCTTGGTGAAAATTGTTTTTGCTATAGTTTTTATAGATCTAGCATTATGTGAGTGAAAATACATTTTAGGTTTTGGTGTTTAGTACATGGTAGATGCATACATTTAGTTTAATTTGTCTGAGCTTATGGTTACATTTTTTCACTATTGGATCCAGTTTTGTCTCAGTTCTCAGTTCATTAGCTGCACTACAAACAAGATAGCGGTTAACAAAGAAAACTACAATGATGGCGTCTCAACCACATGGCTGCTGTGTTTCTTATGCCACGTCCCATAATATCTTGGAGCTTGGCCCTCGAAATTCCGACTGGAGGGGGTATTTCAGTTGCAAATTGTGACTCGTGGGTTGGCAATTCTAAGCATGAAGAGAAAATATATACGTTCGATTCTTAGTGAAACTGCAGCGGGTCAGAGGACGTCAGCTGAGTAGGAGGTCCTTCATATGTATATATATATAATGCTGTTTTGCTCCGCGCTCCGGAGTGGTCGTGCACAGATGAGGACATTTTTACAAAACTAAAAGAAGAGGGACTATCTTCGGAAAACTGTATTGGTGTGTGTACGGACAGGGCTGGAGCGATGCTGGGGAAAAAGGCAGGACTGAAAGCGAGTGTCTTACAAGTGGCGCCGCACGTAAATCCCACACACTGTATTATTCACAGAGAATCTCTTGCAAGCAAAACACTTGAACCAGAGCTTAAACATATTCTTGACATTGCGATAAAAATGGTCAACTACATAAAAACACGTCCACTCAATATCAGACTTGCTCTTGCGGGGAAATGTGCTGAGCCGCCTGCGTGAGCTGCGGGACGAGGTGCGCATATTTCTGATGGAGCATGGATCCCAGCTCGCTGACCACCTCACTGACCCTGACTGGTTAACAAGGCTGGCGTACTTGTGCGAAAAGACTTTCTCAGCCCTGACATACATAAAGAATAAATAGAGAGTGCAGCTAAACGTGGAGAATGATCTCCGAGTCGCCATCTCCACAATAAAGCCGAGAATGGACTTGCTCTGCTCCATGCATATTGCCCACCTATCTCATTAGTGAGTTTAGAGATGAAAGTAATGTTTAGGCTAAAATAAATAACCCTAAAGTTTTTGCACATGCCAGTAATAAGGTGTCTGCTGCTCGTTATGCTTACAGACGCGCACAGACATCACCTGCGCACTTTTTTATACTTACAGTATAGGCTCACTCAGCCCTGCTGTTTATACAGGGAGTTTCCCTGTATTCTGGTTATATCCTATTTCTTAAATTGCTATAAAATAATATCATGGCTGTAAGGCTGTTCTTTTGAGTTGTATTAATGCCTGTGTTTGCATAGGCCTAATAGTGCATATGCGTGGCTGTGCGCAACATTATATACCACATCCAGGGTCGGTGGGGGTCGCCAGCCTCTGGCACCGTTATTTTGGTGGTTGCGGGCTGAAAAGTTTGAGAACCCCTGGTGTATGGGGCCAAAGATGACATGTGGTCAGGATTTGGGTACACATGTAGGCCTGTCTATTGTTCACCAAAAGTGGATCCCAACACAGTGTTTCCAGGCTCTCCTCCCTGCAGCAGCTGCTCCGGGAGCACACCCTTGTCTCGCCCTGACAGATCCTCCGCCCCTAACTGACTCTCCGAGGGCTATCAAATTGGTTTCTTCTTCACCACTTTCATATGTGGTTCTAAATCAGATACAGATCATATTTTTTTAAATGCGACCTCAGTCTGAACATTGACCCGTATCGGAGTTCAGATTTAGATTCGGGCCACTTGGGCCCACTGTGTGAATGTAATGCTACGCAACTGATGTCCTATTACCCAGTTTCATTAGTTTCATATGCTTCACATACAGATTTATTTGTGGTCCCCGCATCCCAATATAAGCACTGTTCACCACATGTTTGTGTTGTGATTATTATACCGTAAGCGTGACACCATTAAATGGTGTGCCTTTGGGCATTCAATAAATTCAGAAAAATATTGAAGATTAATATATTAAAAATATTAATATTATATAATTAATTATAATTGATTAAAGTTACCTCGGGGGCCCCACCCTTCAAAAGAATGGAAAAGATAGCCAATTTATTGATTAAGTCTCATGAAAGTACTAACTACAAATTAAAAAGATTAAGAATGAAATTAATACCTATAACCAAAATTACCACATAATCAATCAATCAATCAATCAATCAAACTATTTGTATAGCCCATATTCACAAATCACAATTTGTCTCATAGGGCTTTAACAAGGTGTGACATCCTCTGCCCTTAACCCTCAACAAGAGTAAGGAAAAAAAAAAAAAAAAAAAAAACCCTTTTAACAGGGTAAAAAGAAGGTAGAAACCTCAGAGAGAGCCACATGTGAGGGATCCCTCTCCCAGGACGGACAGAAGTGCAATAGATGCCACGTGTAATGGAGGACATCAGCAAGATAAGGGTATTTGCAGCATTGATTAGAATAAACAATTTGTAGCATAATTGAAGGTCAATGAATTGATGGATTATTGTCAGTAATGGTCGAGTATCTGAGGAGAAATATTATATATCAAGAAGTCTTGTTGTAATCATAGACCATGGTCAGCAGCCACCACGATCATGATCCACCATCCAGATCGGATGCCACCATAATCCACAATCATGATCCACTGCCGCCATCAGGATCCATCATCAGATGCCACCTCGATCGTGGTCCACCACCATTATCAGATGCCAACACAATACAGGATCCACCATTACGATCACGATCTCTGATACGCGATCCACAGATCATAATCCACGATGTGGCTGCAGCTGCGGCCCTGGATCTGCGGACAATAAGGCAAAGGGACTCCGGGGAAGAAGTCAAGTCAGTAACATGTATTGATATAAAGATATTTATTTCTTTGATATGATAAGGACGGAGAAGAGGAAGGAGAAGCTCCGAGTGTCATGTGTCCCCCGATATTCTAGACCTCTTGCAGCATAACTAAGAGCAGGTCTAAGACAAGCCTGGACCGGCTCTAACTATAAGCTTTATCGTAAAGGAAGGGTTTAAGCCTACTACATAAGTAGTTAGCAATGTTGAAAGATATGGAGTTCTTGACAGTGTAGAGGTCGGCAAAATTCACACTTACGCAACATTAATGAAGACATTTGTCAAAGAAAAACATTATTATGAAGATAATAAAAGTATAAAAACACAAACTACTAAAGGTGTACTTACTATATAAAGATGTGCAGATGTGTATTGGAGTATGCGTGTGAGTGTGTGTGTGTCTTTGTATGTGTGATTGAGTGAGTGAGAAAGTGTGCTTTCAAAATGGCGGCTGGCCACTATGAAGACAAAAGACCCTCTGGAGTGTTGGGATCATGTGGCTGAGATCACATGTATGTTTTAAGTTTGGGCAGATGTGTCTGAAGTGTTGGTGCCAGGTTATAGAAAGTAGTTAGTTGCCTGCAAAGAAAGACTGTAAAGAGCATAACAGAACTGACATTAATTTTCAAATAACTTATTACCAAATATCACAACAACCCAAATCAAACTCATAAACATCACATGAATACAATTTAACAGTCTTTGCTTAGCCTAGTGTAATTATTAAGCCCAGTTGTGTTACCCGTCCATGAAAAGAGGAAAAGATCCCTTTTGATTTGCTGTTTGAAGTCCAGTGAAGTGGTCTTGCTGGTTTCTGGCTCCTGTTATTGTGGTTCTGCTGTGCAATGCAGCTCTCGTGCTGAAGTTCTTAGGCAGGCTCTCGTGTTGCTGCCTTTTGGAAGGCTTGAGCATTCTGCTCCAGGCAGGCCTGCTTGAAGGTTGGTAGGGCTTGGGTAGGGAGGAAGTTTCCCTGGCGAGGTGAGCTGAAGAGCTACACCTCGCCTCCAGGAGAAGTGAGTAGAAAAAAGAAAGAAGAGAGAGGGAACTGGGCTTATATTGGCCTGGTTACCTCATGGGTCATGCGGGCCACAGTGAGTAATAGTGGTTGAAAGTTGTGTCCAGGGGCAGTTTTAACACCTAGATGTGAAGTTGAAGTACCCTGGGGGGATTGAGTTCTGGAGGCTCTCCTTTGTCACCAGAACAAAGAAACATGTGGTGCAGGCTTTGGCTACACATGTATGCCAAACTATTGTTCACAAATAGTAGGTCCCAACATTTGTTGAATTTTTTCATTTGGCTGTTTATGAAGCCATTGTAATACAAGTGATCCTTTCCTATTGTGAATACACTCACAAATTGGAGATCAAATTGGGGATGGAAATTGAGAACGGAGTCCTGTTAATATGGTCTGAACCATTGAAAACATAAGTCTCCAAGCTTATCAACTCCTTTCATCAATGCTCTCTGACAATTATGCACTGCACAATAGTGGTTCAAACTCACGTGTCTACTTTGTGGAAACTAGCAACAAGAAGGAATCATGTAGGAGAGAGAAAAGATAATAATGGTGCTAATTGTAATACATAGGTTTGCATATGCTGCAGTAACTATGGGAGTCCTATGGGAGTCTTATCTGTTTGCATCCACCAAGCTAGCATCTACTGATCACCTGCATAGATGTTTGAGGGACATCTGCAAAAGCTACCAAAGCTACAAGAATAACCTACGTTACACTCATCTAAACTGCATGAGTCTCTTTGCACATCGGCCATACACCAACCACCCACGACTACGTATGAATTCTCAACCTGTGAGAAACCCTGCAGTGCTGCCTGTATTGTGTGAAAAAATAGCTGATTCAAGAAAGGGTGAAAACATCAGCGGTATTCTGATCTTCCCATGTAATATGGCTTAAATTCAATGAATGCCATATATTAGAGACAGCGTTTGCATGAGTGCCATTGCTTGCTTTTTAGGGTAAAGAATTTAGGGTAAATTTAAAAGTAATTCATAGTTTTTTGTATCAGAGCTCCATACTAACGTTTAACATTGGTTGCACTGGTGTGCCTAACTTTTTCATTTAGGTGCACCCAAAATGTTTCACTGGACCTTTTTGTACTGCAGTAATATACCTTTTGTACCTTTTCTTTACAGTTCCCATATGCATTGGTAATGTCTTTACTTAGTTCGATTCATGTATAAGGATATTTCAGTGTACAATAATTTTGCCTTGATATAAAAGAAATTCTCAGTGAACGAAAGCTGTAAACTAGGCAAGGAATCCTCTAACTTGGTGCATTCTCAAAAATATTAAGGTAGGCCTGTCAGAATAATCAGTGTGGGTGTGTGTGTCTGCTCGTCACATTTTCAAAATGTTTAAATACGTGTCTCATAAACTCTTGAGCAAATCAAACAAATACAAAGCAAACGTCAGTACTGTTCAGGTTCTAATAACCTGCGATGAGCGTCTGTGTTTATATTTAAAGTGTAAAGTGAGCGCAGGTGAGCAGGAGTGTGGAGGGAGGACACTCAGACTCTGACACAGTACAAATCAACCACTGCTTCTGCTGTGATCCTGAAGCAGCTGCAAAGTGGAATCTCTGTATTCACACTTTCTGTTTCAGTGTTCAACAGACATCGCCTCGTTCACCTCCTCCTCTCCCTCATCTCTGCTTCACATGTAGTCAGCAGGGCCGTGGGAAAAGGCTTTAAGTTGTGAGCGCGGCAGTGAGAGTGGAATTTTTCAGGTCAGCCTCGCGTTAAGAATAGGCTATAGGCATCAAATACCCTTATCTTGATGATGTTCTCCTTTACACTTGGCATCTATTGCACTTCTGTCCGTCCTGGGAGAGGGATCCCTCACATGTGGCTCTCTCTGAGGTTTCTACGTTCTTTTTACCCTGTTAAAATGTTTTTTTTTGTAGTTCTTGTTGAGGGTTAAGGGCAGAGGATGTCACACCTTGTTAAAGTCCTATGAGACAAATTGTGATTTGTCAATATGGGCTATCTTCATATTTCCATACACATAATTTGTATTTAACGAGTTTTGGTGAAAACAACAGGCTACTATGATATTAATCAAATGTTTGCCAGTCTCACAACTGCCAGACCCCAGCCAAAACATGGTTAAAGAAGTCCAAAAGGCTGTCGCACGCAGCGGACAAGAACACATACGTGCAATATTTTAACAGCACTTATAAATTACATTAAATCATTTAAACCTTTGTCCCTTTAACATGGCGCAGACATCGGGCACACAAACACACATAACATACAAATAGCCTTTGCATATTGAACAGGTCCATGAGCCCATTGCGCACAGCGAACAAGAACATATCCAAATATGTGCAATACTTTAACCGGTCCAACCGCCACATTTGCACACCACACGACAAATTATCGGTGAATTTACTGGTTAATGATAAAGTGAAACTGCTCGGCGGCAGCTCGTAATAAACCAAACACTTTACCTTGAGCTGGCGCTCCGTGTTTGCGGAGATGAAGTCCCTCATTAGGGCACTAATGTCTAAAGAGCTCAAAATGTCTGTGTGACATTCATCAAGGACAGGTGAGTGAGTCTCTTCTGCGTCATGGTGGACCGTAACCATGTTTTTAATCGCCGCAAGTTGGAGAAGGAACGCTCTGATGAAGCAACTGATATTGGTAAAAATATACATAATTGGATGAGTTTTTCCGCGTCCGTAAACAGAGCTCTTGTTTGAGGATGGAGCTTTGATAGACATGATGCTGCATCTCTCACTGTGCTACATCGGGTGTTAGCCGCAACCTCTTTGCAACCAAAAAGCGACTCAAACAGCTGTTTGCGCTTTGGCGATTCCCCAATCACAGTAGCAACATTCCGTACAAAGTTCAAAGTATTGGCCACAAGGCTCACTTCACAAGCGACTTCTTGGACAACCAAATCCAGCGCGTGGTTATTACAATGCACATACATTGACTGTGGGCATAATTCTTGAAGGCGAGCCTGGACTCCTGAAAAGCACCCAGACATATCACTGGCTCCATCAAAGCAATATGCTATAAGGCGTTCGACGGCAATGTTCAGCCTAAAAAAACATCCTTTATACAGGAGAAAAGAGTTCGTCCAGTGCTGTCCTGTGCATTATAAAATCCCCAAAATAAAGAGTGAGACTCCAGGCTGCTGTCAACACATTGCAAACTACAGGAAAACTGCTCCATGGCGCTCGCGTCAGTAATGCCATCCGCTGTTAATCCATAAAATCTGGATTCCAATGAACGGGCGACAATGTCAGTCTTAATAGCGTGAGCAAACTGTTGGGTAAATTCATTTTGTATAGTGCTGGACATCCAATTGTCTCTTCTGGTCACCTTGACTTCCTGTAGACCATGATGCATTGCATTATTTATATATAATTATTATTCGGTATTTAATTATTTCTAAAAACTTCCCCAGTTGATCATTTCTTTGTAAGTAAATAAGAACAGACTTTTTTTTATTTAAAAGTTTAAATACTATTATATTTATCTTTAAACATCTGTTTTTATGCATCTTATGGGATGTCTGCCTTTTCCAACAGGGGGTTCTGCAGCACCCCCAGCACCCCTACTTCCCACAGCGTGTGTCAGTGTGTGAGTGAGTGGCCAGCCGGTGCCTTTGTGTGAGAGTGTAAACTCCGCAGAGGAGATGAGAAGAGGAAGTGGCAAGATGCGTTAAAATACATCCAGACCAGCTAAATGTTGTTTTGTTTTGTTGAACTTTACAGATTTCAAAAGTCGCACTTTGGAGCCCTGTAGTAGAACAGTACTATTGCAAATAATGTACATTTCTCTCAAAATCCCAAGGCACACCTGGACTTGCCTCATGGCACCCCAGTGTGCATTTGGGAACCACTGGTCTAAAGTAACATAAGCACCACACAAGTTTCTATCAGTAAGAAAACCTAAATTTAAACAAATGCTGTAGCATATTATTTTCTTATTTAATACAATTTAGATGATGATGACAGACTGCTACGGTAGAGACAACAATACATCTTCCTTGACACTGAAAACCTATAACATTTAGCTGAAGCTAAATGTTACAATGTTAAATGTTAGCAGCTTGAGTCTGAGCAGTCCAAGCAAGTCAAGTGAGTTGGTATATTTGTCATTGTTTTGGTCTATTTTCAAACAATTCTAGCAGAATATAGAAATGATATCTGAAGTCAGATAATCATAGAACTATTACACCTTAAGTCACTTCCCCATGTTCAAGGCGTAAAAAAACAAATCGGCCTGATGGAGCTAGGGATTTGACATGACATAACATCATGGGAGTTTCCTGTAAAACCTTGCTTTGTGTTGGTGTTCAGCATGGTGTGCAAGAAGCAGATACATACGTGCTTGTTGGTGTTTCTATTTTGTATACGTGTATGTGCTGTGTTAAATACATAATTTCCCCTTCTTTCTCCTTTTCCAACGTATTAACAAACACCAGATTGTATGCTGTCAAACACACATTGACATGCTACCACTCCACTTTAGCAGACAGCCTTTTTAGCTAATTCCTTTGGCTCTACTGTCTTGCCACGTGATGTGGCTGCGGTTTCATAATAGCCCACTGTGCACTGACCCTTTCAGTCACCATGACAACATGACCTGAGTTTGCTTTGGTCACCATGGTAATTCCATCATCTCTCTTGAAGCAAAGTGATGGTAGACAGTTTTATTTTTTGCTTGTTTCTGTGTATTATCCAAGGACTGTATATACCCATACACTGCCCTGACTCAATCACATGATTTCACAGTACCATTTTATAGCATCAAATAACTAATTAAAACCAAACCAAAAATGAACAGTTGAACATACATCAGCATAAAAGAAACTATCTAAATCAACAGAAACCATCTAAGGAAAAAGATTATTGGGTCTGTACTTATACAGATATTCTTAATTTGGCTCATATTCCATCTGCCAACATGAAGGGAGTGGGATATATGACTTATTCTGGATTCATCACTATTAACAGTCATTGGTATTAATCAAAAATATTGTCCACCAACACATATCAGTCACTTGTCAACCTGTCAGGGTTGATGTAATGAGTAAGTTAATTCATGAATCATGTCATCCTTAGGAAAAGGATCAACCCTGCTTCTTCTCATTAGTTTCCTTCATTTGATAGTGAAAGTTTTGTGAATAGATCTTTTTATTCAATTCAATTTTATGTGTAAAGCACCAAATCACAACATACAATATCTCAAGACCCTTTACATAGTAAGAACTACTGTTAAAACTGGCTTAACAAACAGGACTCAATAGCAAGACTCAGACAAGAAATGATCTTAAAAGTCCTTTATTCTCCAGGCCCGTACACACCTGGTATTGAAATGTGTTTTTTGTGATCCGATCAGGAGTGGACAGCAGTACAGGTGTGAACACACTCAGATTGGATAGAGAACCGATCACGCCAAACCACATTCGGAGATGGTCTGGGCCACATGTGGTCACATTGTTTTAGCAGTGTGAATGCAAATGCGTCAGGGACCACATATGAAGGACCTTGCTCCTTCTTAGCTGAGGTCCTCTGACCCGCTGCAGTTTGTAACAATTCGCCTTGTTTCGGAAGAAGGGGAAAGTTACTACGCTATTTTAAAAGGAGCACGGGCGGACCTGTCCCGCTGTGTACGGGCGCCACCGCCTGACCAATTTACAATAAACGAATACTATTCTATAAGGCCGATAACCTTGTCATCGGCCCCACCACATATGAAATAATATATATATAAACAAAATAAACCCAGATATGTTGCATACAATTGTCTGTATTGACACCAAACCCAATCATACACACGTACCCCCTGGACGTGCGCCCGCAAACAAAGCCGAAAACGTGAACATAACCACACAATTTACACCAATCCCATACATCAATATTTCCCCAACCCCAAATTCATACAGTCCCCGAATCCCTAGACAACGTCCCAAAGCAAAAATGTATGCAGGTGTGGCGTGGCGAGATGCCGCAAACAATACCAAAAATGGGTCCACGCTATCCTCACCACCTCTGAGCGCCCAGAAAAATAGTTCAGTCCTCGCGGTAATCCTTGCAAGTGTCACCCAGGCAAATAATCCCGTTTTTGGAAGTAATCCCATGTAGGTCTTCAGGACCGCAGTCGACTCGAGCGTGGCTGGTCCTCTGCCGGCCCGCATACACAAAAACAACTCCCCTGCCGAGCCGTCACTTCCCCTCATTTATCACCTTTTGATGTTAAAGAAACAAATACATACACTAACACATTCAATAAACAAATATATACGGAGATCCCTTCCCTTATCCTTATACTTTAAGGCCTCTGACAGTTTGGCTATGTACAGAACTTATAAAACATGTAGACAAGAAGGCACAGATTTATCTCTCCTCCCTAACACATTTCCTGTACATCAAGTGAACTTAGGTGACCTTTACAAGTTTCACCATGAATCAAACGTATTTTTCCTCTTCTTGTTGATTTGTTTGTGACTGCTGGCAGAATATCAACACTGATAACCACATAATGATAGATACTTTCCTTTAATAAGTAAAATCTTTTTTCACAGCGCAGCTTCACGAGATTCATACAGACTGTACTGACTCGTCTCTCTACCTCTTTTTCACTTGCTCGTTCCGACACACACGTGAACTCAGCCTGGGAAAAAACAACAGAACTTGGTCTTCAAGAACAGAAATGACGTACATGTTTGTAAGTATAGAGTGGCAAGATTCGATCACGAGCCACATGTGGAGCAACATTTTAAAGCTAGGTATGAACACACGCAATAAAAAATAAAAAAAACATGTTAATACCAGGTGTGTTCGGAGCCTCAGAGCCACAGGGCTAATAATGTTGGAGATTAGGAAAGGGCCCACAAAATTAGCAGCCAACTTTCAAGATTCCATGTGAAGAGAAATGTTCCGCTTGGACTGCCAAACTTTCTGGCCTGTCTGATAAGAGGGGGCTGGAATCCGATGGTGATCTGACACCTCCTTTGCCATTTTGATCACCTCCCTCTCCCGTCTCTAAGTGCAACAACACAGATGAACCATAGACAATGCTGAGATTCTCTTTCCAAAGCTGGGAACAGTAGGCTAAACCAGTGGCAGAGCAGGGTATGGTGTTATTATTCCACCCAGAAGCAGTGTTGCCAACTTGGCGACTTTCTCGCTAAATCTGGCGACTTTCCAAATCCTCTTGGCGACTTTTTTTGTCAAAAGCGACTAGCGACAAATCTAGTGACTTTTTCTGGTGTTATTGGAGACTTTCCTGGTGTTTTGGAGACTCTGACGTGAAAGCACGTATTGTTCTAAAAATGAATCACGCGTGCGCAAAGCTGCCGCTGATCCCGCCCTGGCTTACAGAGCGGGATGTCAATGTTTCTTCACTGTCACACGAAAATAAATCACTGCATTTGACTCACGTTAATGTTGTCAAGTTATAACCGTCTATACAAAACATTTTTATGAATGTTATATTTATGTCAAAAAAATTAAAATTTTTTACTGTGACTTGTTGTAGGCTCCTAGTTGGAGCATAAGGTTAGAAACTAAACCAAACTTAACAAAACCCCCCAAAAACTTTTTAAAAAAAACCTAAGTAACTGTGCCAGATGTCTCTTTTTGGTCACTTTGCCGGTCCCAAGCCCAGATAAAGGAGGAGGGTTGGACGTAGAGCTAGCAATTCCACCCCACATAACAGCCTTTTGATTAAATTTGATATTCTAACATTTAACAATACAGGACAAAATTGATTTATGTAACGTGGCTCTAGACACAGCATTAAAGTCATGAAGTTATTTTGAGAAGTGATGGCCTATTTCAATGGCAAGATAAAAAAAAAAAAAAAACAAGAATCAACTGAAGAAAGCTCATTTGTAGTTCTACACATATTTAGGGTGTTTTTTCTCACTTTTTGTCTGTCCTACAGCGTCCATTATAATTATGCAAATTAGGCGATGACGTCATTTAGCGACTTCTAGCGACTTTTAGGACAGCCAATTTCTACTTTCCTTACTGAGGAGTTGGCAACACTGCCCAGAAGAGAGTCTCCAGCTCCTGATTCAGCCACTCTGTCTGCCCATTGGAATGAGGGTGATAACTTGAAAACAGGCTGACAGTGATGGGATGAGAATAAAGTGCATCATCTTAGAAAATCTATCCACTACAGTGACCTCTAGAGGGGTCACTGAGTAGACCCATTAAAATTCCAATTAGATGTCTGACCATGGGTAGTGCGGCAGTGGGAGCAGACACAAGGGACTCCCACCCCTTTTCCCATTGAGGGCCACCAGAAATGCGGCTTGATGATGAACACAATCCTCTTGCTTCCTGGGTGACAAGAGTGCCCAATCAATTACCTGGGAATGGAAGAGAGAACGCACAAACAAACGGTTTGGGGGCAGTGTGTTAGCAATAGCCTGATGGACTCTCTGCTCAATGCCCTAGGTTACAGCTCCCACTATGGACGAAGGTGGCAGAATGTAAGCAAGGGAATCGGAAGCAGTGTAAGAACCAAGCTGATATGAGAGAGCACTAGGCCTGGCATTTTTGGAACCAGGGAGATAAGAGATGATAAAATTGAAATGATTAAAGAATAGGGCCCACCTTGCCTGTGGCAGATTGAGTCTTTTTGCAGTGCGGATTTACTCCAGTTTTTTTGGGTCAGTCCTTGAGGGAGTGGAAGGTGCAGGGATGCATCTTGTTGTACTTCGAGCATTGTGAGATCACTGCTCCAATGCCAACGTCAGAAGCATCCACTTCAACATCAAACTGTAAATGTGAATTAGAGAGAATTAGAACAGGGGCAGAGGGTGCAATAACCTCTGCACCCTCCTGACCAAGTGGTAGGCATTTCTGAGATCCAACTCGGTGGAAATCTTGGCTCCATGCAATCGTTCAAATGCTGATAATAAAAAAGGAAGGGGGAATCTTTTATTTATATGACGTCATTGGGCCCTATTTACCAATATCTTCTTAAGAATTTTCTTAAATCTATTCTTAAGAAGTTTTCTAAGAAAACCCTACGTCAGATGCACAATTGTTTGCATCTGAGTTCTTATATTGATGAATTTCATGTCTTCGTAAGTTGAAAGCGCATGTCAATGCCCATAAATAGGTAAGAGACTGCAGTGCCGTAGGCACAAAGTAGTTTTATTTTGTAGTGTCAGCAGTGGACATAATACAATACCGCAAAAAATATTCAGATTTGAAGTCAAAATAAATATTGTCAAACACAGATTAGAGAGGGGGACGGGAAAAGAAAAAGAAGGTGCACATAGTTATCTGAGCTGGAGCAGCCCATAATTGGAAACACAGCACTGCAGGTTAGGGCTGGGTGATGTGGAAGAAAATCTCATCACGATAATTTTTTTCACATCAGTCGATATGGATATTTATCGCGATATAAATCGAACAACCAGAACATTTGCACATTTGTGTTTATGCACAATGTTCCTCTTACATTTTATCTTATGCAAAAAACTGATTTTTACTTGCTTGGACAATCATCCTGTGCCACTGCACTTTACATATATCATTTCATAAAAACCAGTAGAGTGAAAAGGTGTATATAATGTACACACTCAGAATTTTTTCATTTCTTTATTCTCTTGTCTACTTTATTCTGACTTGCCTGCTGCTGTAACAATTGAGTTTCCCCTGTGTGTGGATCTTATCTTATCTTAAGCGCCACTGCACTGAGGTGTATTACTCCGCTGGTCAACAAGTGACTCTGCTCCTATGAAACCTGCTGAATTCATATTTATGTTCCTGGATAAATGGGGCATCCCTTCTTCTGCAACAATGAAGTTAAGACACTACGTTACGTCATTGTGGCAATTTACGATGCCACCGGGGTCTCACCACAACAGCCAGAGACAAACCATTCGGGCATTGAAAGGTACATTAAAAGGTATCATATAAAACACAATATAGCACATATCAGACAATAACTTAGTGTGGTAAATAATAAACAGTTAAGAAAAAAGGAGAAAGAAAGAAAAAAATAAGCATTATACTAATATTCTTGCTCAGAACATATTAAAAAAATTATACTATGATATTAGCACACATAACATCTGAGAGGACATCAACACATCATGGCAAATAATCCACTTGGGAGCATTACTCATGTGTACAGATTTGCTTAGATTTTAAATAATATTTAATTTTAAAAGGGTAGTAAATGGTACAGTTTCTGATAACTATAGGGAGTCTAATTATCCACAACGGTTATGTGTTTCCCATTAATAGTCACATCTGGGCGTATGGTACTATTGGACCTCTAAGAAAAATACATGCAAACCGTTTTATTAGTGTTGAGGTCAGCCAGCCACACAGAAACACTACTCATAGCTGTTGTTAATTTCTGAGCAATTTCTGACTTACTTTTGCCATGATCAAATAATACTGTATCATCTGCATACATTTGAGCATCCACTTGTGGAAAAAAAAATAAGCGGTAGATCATAAATGTAAACACTGAACAAAAGAGGTCCCAGTATTGATCCTTGGGGAATTCCACAATAATTATAGAGAAAGTCGGACTGGCTATGTCCCATATGAACTTTATGACCTCTATGAGTTAAATAGGATTGTATCCAATTAATCGCTTCACTAGAATTATATGAGGACAGGTTAGTTAGAAGCACATTATGGTTTACAGTATCAAAGGATTTTTTTATATCTAGAAATACTGCACCAACTGCACCATATAAGTCTAGTTGTGATTTAATACGCTCAATGAATCGTCAGAAAGGAAGTGTCTAGACCAGTGGTCTCCAACCTTTTCGAGCCCAAGATCACTTTTTAAATCCAAACACAAACTGAGATCTACCCCCCTGTTATCTTCCAAGGAACCCATTTAGGAGGGTCATTTTTTTTTTTTTTGCATTTTCTGTTAAAGGCTGAATGTACGAGCATAAATATACACAGAGAAAGGCAGTTATGCAACTTTATCTATTCAATGAACAATATTCACATTAATATTCATTCATATTTACAGCATCTGTTCAGTGCACAATATTTAGCTTCAGTTCAACACTGCAGCACAATGTTTTTTTTACATGGCCTTTGACTTGAATATGGCCATAAATGTGACTATTTCCTTGTGTGAAAGTAGTCCCTTGTACTCAAATAAATACAAATACTATACAGTTTGAACCTGTGCATATTCTGCTCCTGCAAATATTTCGCAATAAAATCTCCTAGTTAAACAAAAGAATGGATTCCGTCAACAGAAACGCTGGGGTCCTTTTATTTTGAAACGCTTACAGAAAATTTGCAACCACTTATGTTTGTAACATAATTTCAACAGATAAACATTAAAACTCAGCTGAAAGATAATTTTTTCAGTTTATTCTTCTGTAAAACGCAATGTTTATCTGTCTATGACACAAACGTAACACTTCCCAAACCCGTTTCAAAGTAAAAGCACTCCAGCGTTTCACTTTCTGAATCCATTCATCTGTTCTAAGGTTCTAACGGGGCTTTGATTATTATCGACAGACCGGAAGATGTGCGTCTTCTTTCCTTAGTATACTAGTATTTACTTGAGTACATAAACCGACCTGTTTTGAAGGCAATGCAGTAGATAAACCAGCAGCTCCGCCGCCAGCAGCGGACACGCTGCCATGTAAACAACTGACACACAGCTGATCTGCGGCGAAACCGCAGCCAGTGAGTCCAGAGAGTTCGGGGATCGACAGTGAAGACTGCGAGATCGACCGGTAGATCGCGATCGACGGGTTGGCGACCACTGGTCTAGACCATCTACATCTTTAGCTTTTGAGTTATTTAAAGAGTTAATGAAATGGTTAACTTTGGATAATGATATTTCTGGAATGCAAAATATGTGTTTGGTAGCATCAATTGGAATAATATAAATGGTTTTATTTACATTTTGTAAAGTCATTTTTTTAATAGATCAAAAAAGTTATTGAATATGTTAGATAATAACTGCCAGTCTTTGATTCAAATTCCATTTACATTCAGTTCAATATTGATGTATGTCACATGATTGGAGCAGCACAGCTCGAGTTGGCTGCCTGAACTAGCTCGCAGGCGTTGCTCCATTTCAGTCAGACAACTCACGTTCAAACGTTTATTCAAAAGTAGAGCAGGTTTAGTGTTTTGCGTCTAGACTCCGACTTAATCACTCCCCCATATGATTACACAGGAATGATGGGAGTGATGAGCAAATACTTGTAACCCCCAAAAACTGCACAAATTCGGAGCCTGACATATGGATCGGTATCTGCTATGTGCGAGCCATTCACTGCTGCGGTGAGGCCATTCTCTGTAGGCACATCTGTCCGTCGATGGTGAACAGAGGTGCCAATCGATGGGTTGGGAAGCGGTGATGCAGACATTTTGTAACGGAAGATAAGGGGCTGAAAGAAGTATTATTCTTAGCAATGTAAATTAGAGTGCCTTGACAAGATCTATCAGTTTTGGAGTGTTTTAAATATAATGAGTACATGTGCTCTTCTAGTGTTACATCAGAGAGGGTGAGGTCATGCTGGGGATCAAAGGCAAGAGACCTTGTAGTGTATTCACCACACCTGAGAGTGGTGAACAGGACAGCTTCCAGCATAGAATCGATGTATGGTGAGAAACAACCCTGCCTTAGCCTTAACATCAACTTGTGCACCAGTGAAATAGTGACAGGCAGTCTCTGGTCATTGCCTGGAGGACGTGCCTTTTTAAGGCCGTTGAGGATCAGCTGGATGGAGGGATTCTTGAGGAGACTTTGGGAGGCTGGATCTTGACATCTCATATGAAACTGAATGCCTGCTACCATAGCTTTAACACTTTGTGCTTTAAGATTACGGGATTTGAATGAATATACGTTAAAAGCACAAACTATAGACATTTTTGTTGGTAGACTGATGAGGAGGCTGGCACAAAAGGAGGAGTAGAAAAACCAAGCTGAGTCATATGCTTTAATAGTGCTTTTGGCTAAAACAAGTCTCATGTAGCTCGAGGCTGAGTGCAACAGATCCTGCAGGGGCTTGGACGTGTTTAAATGATGATCATCTGATTGAATGGAGGGCATGGAATACTGGAGGGCTTGGCCTGGGGACACATGGCTTTGAACTCCTGAAATTTGAAACGAGAAGGAGCGTCAGTTACACGATTTTGGTGCCCGGAAATATAGATAGCTCGCAAGATAAAATTATTGAGAACGCTCAACCAGGTTAAACGTTGCATGAGATAGTTTATTGTCGATGTTTTTGAGCGGCCCTTAATGATGATTTGATTGACAACCTTCATCTATCGTTTAGGTTTTGGACAGAATAAGCCACTTCTAGTAAGCGATATACGAACGAGCGACCATGTGGAATTATGCGCATTGCAAAATTGAGGTGGCCTAACAGGGATAAAAGATCTCTTTTTATGATAATGGAAGTAGTCGACCGGAATTTGATAGGTGCTCTAATGCGAGACAATTTGTCTTGTGGCAGAGATGCTTGCTTGAGTAAGCCGTCAAGGGTTATGCCGAGAAATTCCAGGCGGGTGGACGGGCCTATGGTTTTCTCTTCTGAGAGAGGAACGCCTAACTCGCTGAAAAGATTCCTAATTGCAGAGATGTTGCGAGCTGGTGGTGATGAGGGAGAGTGTTAAAAATGGAAGGGCTACTTCCCTAAAAATGGAAGGGCTACTGCGGCAACCAAATGTCAATTTAACAGAATAATAAAACTTTGAATGCCATTTAATACAAAAAAGATGCCATTGAGAGGGGTGAAGTGGAAGGACTTTGAAAGCATCTGTAATGTTGGCCTTTCCCAGCCATGCACAGACCCCTGCTAACTTAATCATCTGCATTGAATTGTCTACGGAAGTATAGACTAAAGAAAAGGGTTCTTGGGGAATTAGGCTGTTTATACCAGGAATTGTAGAATTCTGAGGAGCTGAGAGGTCGATGATGAGACGTTTTTTATTTGAATATTTTCTGGTGGCGACGCCTATGGGGCTTACTCCGAAGATGGGAAAGGGGAGTTTTGACAGTGGACCTATCATATATCCTTTTTTAACCTCTTTTGATAGGAGTTCATCTACCACTTCTGGCTCTTTGCATGCAGACTGCAGGTTTTTACAGACATGGGTCACTTTGGGGAGCCAGCATAAACCTGCTAAGAATCTTTGGACTAAGCCGGTGATTAGGTAATTAACAAAACCTCTACTCTGGTGTTTTGACAGAGCCTTAGAGAGAGGGACGTTCACAGGAGTTGATGGATGCTTCACGTTTATTCCCCCGATTTTGCAGGCCGGAGCCTCCTGGGACACACAGAACGTGGGTGACTGTCTGCACACCAACTACAGACATGCATGAATTTACAGTTGGGATATGTACAAACGTTCTCATTGAAGTTGTTGCAAATTGATGACTTATAGCCTGAGAATTGTACCTGTCGCTTTAAAGCAGTGGTCACCAACCTTTTCGAGCCCAAGATCACTTTTTAATTCCAAACGTAAGCCGAGATCTACCACCCTGATATCTTAAAAAAAAAAACACTTAGGAGAGTCATATTTATTATTTTTTGCAATTTGTGTTAAAGGCTGAATGTACAATAAATAAATATACACAAAGAGAGGCAGTTGTGCAACTTTTTCTATTCAATGCACAATATTCAAATTAATATCAATTCATATTTACAATGCACAATATGTAGCTTCTCAGTTCCACAACATGTTCTGCAGAGGAGCTGCTACTGCAGCACAATGTTTTACATATAGGCTTTGATTTGAATATGGCCACAAATACGATTACTGCCTAGTATGAAAGAAGTCCCTTCTACTAAAATAAATACCAGTACTACACAGTATGAAGCCGTGCATCTTCCGCTCCTGCAAATATTTCACAATAAAAAACCCTTTTTAAACAAGGGAATGGATTCCATTAACAGAAACGCTGGAGTGCTTTTATTTTGAAAAGGCATACAGAAATGTTGCAACCATTTGTTTGTGACATAAATTCATCAGAAAAACATTAAAACTCAGGTAAGATCATTTTCTCTGTTTATTCTGCTGTGAACCACAATGTTTATCTGTTTATGACACGTTTCAAAGTGAAAGCACTCCAGCGTTTCACTTTCGGGAATCCACTCATTTGTTCTAACGGGGCTTTGTTATCGACAGACCGAAAGATGCGCATCTTCATACCGTAGAGTCCTGACATTTAGTTTCGTACATAAACCAACTTGTTCTTGAAGGAAATCCAGGAGATAAACAGACAAATGACACACAGCTGATCTGCGGCGCGACTACAGCCAGTGAGTCCAGAGAGTTGGGGGATCGACAGTGAAGACTGGGAGATCGACCGGTAGATCGCGATTGACGGGTTGGTGACCACTGCTTTAAAGGATGGATTAAAGAATTGGATGCTGGATGTTTGACCTGAGGGTGAGATCTTGAGGAAGACATGTCTTGTAGTGCAGTTCTTGGACAGAGTGAGGTGGTGTGGGAGGGATAACCGCAGATGGAGCAGGCTAGGGTTTTCTGGCCAGTAAAATGACGGCTGATTAGGGCCAGGTCGACTACAGACCAATTTAATGTCTGATTAAATTTCTGGATGTACATGGCGGCTTTTGCACAGCAAGATTTATGGTATTCGTAGAAGAGTGATCCACCATATGAGAGTGTGAGGTCTGAAATAATGGCTAAATAAGTGTCAAGTTCCTCTCTGCGTTGTGGATAAACCTCACATATAGTGTCTCTGAAGACATCAAAGGCAATGTTGAATTCAGCCACGGTTCGTGTTTTCTGGGGTCGCTGTCTTTCAGGACAACGGAAAAGTCCCCGCAATCCACGAATCTTTTATCAGCAGTTTCACGAACCAGATAATATAATCTTCACGAGGTTAGCATCATGGCCTGCTAGAATGTGGTTCCTGAGGGAATCAGGAATAGCTGCTGCTGGAGGGAAGAACCTGGAGCCAAGGTTGGGGCTGGGACTGCAGTTCCCAGTGTCCTTTGAGGTGTGACGTCACCTGGAAGTAGGGTTAGGGGGGTAGCAGAGGATGGCCCGGGATTATTGACATTGCACGTGGGAAAGGCTAAGGTTTGAATTCTTGTATTTATAACATTTAGAGATGATTTCATTTCAAGTAGAGTGGACAGGATGGATGCTTCGGCGGATGAACCGTGTTCTGGTGTCTTCTGCTTTTTTGATGGAATATTGTCTGCAGTTCTAAGAGAGGATGGTGGAGCACAGCTCTTCTTTGCTAGAGCTTTGCCTTTACCTTTTGGAGGAGCGCTGACTGGATTGTCGGTGTTTGAGCTGCGGTGTGATTCGTCATTCGGGTTATCTTGAATCAGAAGGTAGTCGAAGAGTTCCTCATGGTTGAGGCCAGCTGGAACTGAAATCTTACGAGCATACAACTCTTCCAAGATGCGATGGATGGGCCACCCGACAAGATGTTTGCGGGTGATGCGGGAGCTTCGCCGCTGACGTTGGGTTTCAGAATTGTTCTTGGATTGGACCTCGACGGAGTGAGCCTGGGTTTCTGGGCTGAATCCGACGTCTTCCTCTGAGGACCGAGCCTCATTCTCTGAATCAGAGATGGCAAAAGACATGGTGATCGACAGAGCCAGGAGGTAGGATAACAATCGCATGAGTAGCTATGCTGAGACGCTAGGCAATTGGCCGCGATACTGCAAATGAGCTAGGAAGCATAGAGAGTGATGGGAATTTCCCTCTGCTTAAATAGACCGCCTAATAAGGTGGGTGTGTACTATAGATGATTGTGGAGAGTGAGGTATGTCACATGATTGGAGCAGCGCAGCTCGAGTTGGCTGCCTGAACTAGCTTGCAGGCATCGCTCCATGTATGATCCTTATCATTTGCTCTGACACCATGATTTGAATCACTAGTGTTCTTTGATGAAATTATGGAAAATATTGCACTAGACACATTCATCTTTACTTGTTGTTCTGTGAGCTAATACATTATTGGATGGTTAATCCACAATTAGATATTTGATGGCCACACCACTGATGTGTGTGACTCCAACTTAAACTTGCCGTTTCTGCTGGCGTCCAGCTTGCAGTTCAGTCTCAGCTCGGCTCTGCCTCTCATAAGTCTCTTTGTCTCTCCCATGTGCCTTACATGAGGAAAGTGGCATCAAACAAATAGAAGAAACAAACAAAGTTGTCAAGAGAGTTTGTGGTCTGGGAGCTGTAAACAAAATCACCTGATCTAAGCAGCAGAGGTAATACTTTCCTTTGTCTGCAGCACCCGGCTGCACCACCTCTCACCTTAATTAAGCAGAGGATTTGTTGCTGTTGTGAACACATCTGCTGTATGTGTGAAAGGCAAACTGCGAATAAAGTAAGTAGCAAATTCTCCGGATTTTACCCGGATGTCATGTCTGAAAACAGCTTTAGGAACTTTTGGCACCATTGAGGATGAGTCCTAGTGGTAGGACCCTTTATTAATATGACCTGAGATGGACAAGTATTGTCAACTCCAAACATCACACTGATCAAAAGTCTGCAGATCGTCATTTGTTCCACAAATGGTCTTGACCAGTCTGAAGCTGGCAGCTATTCACCTCAGCCAGGGTGTTTTACACAAGAAGAGACCATTTACAGAAGTGCACTTAAGATACAGAAAACACAAGTAAATACCAAAATATTGCACATCTCACTATGGCTGCTCGATTGTAGCAAAAATCATAATCAAGATTATTTTGGTCAATATTGTAATCATGATTATTTAACATGATTACTCATTGATAGAATGACTATACTGTGTGAGCAGGAAAGAACTTCTCTCCTGTCTGTATGTGTGTCTACATGTCTCAGTCAGTCCTCACACAAACAGATGATTTATTTAGTTATTAATTGATGGAGTCGGATCATTAAACCTGATCGCTCCAGTTACTTTAACCCTGATATCCTGGCTGTGCGCATCACGTTACGTCTCGTGTTGTGTGTGGCAGGTGAACTGCTTGCATGCAAAATGTTGGACATTTTTTCGATGTGTCAAAATAACGTGTTTTATAAACTAGAGCGAATCAAACAAGCACAAAGTAAATTTCAAGTACTGTACAAATCACTTCTGATTAGTCTTGTGTTGTTAGTGTTAGTGTAAAGTGAGCACAGGTCAGTGGGAGGAGGGAGGACATGGGGCATGGTAATACAGTAAGGTATAAGGATACCTGGCCTAAATTAACAGCAGTGACAATAATTTTGCAGTGGTGGGTCGCTCTACTTTCCAGGAATTTAGTTGAGCCCAACTTTTATATGACGGAATTCAGTCATTATACCAGAAACCTCACATTGCAGTGCCGCTGTAGGCACACAGCAGACTGTGTGAACAGACGACCACGACACGCAGCAAAACCGGCTGTGCCTCTCAAGCAGGCAGTGTGACCCTGGCGTCATTTGGCAAGACAAAAGGAGAGCCTCATTGCAAATAGAAACGGGGGATAATACTTGTTTTATGTCGATTACTTTGTTTTCATAATTGTTAGAAGCCGTACTCGTAATTGAGATAAAATTAATTGCCCAGCCCGACATCTGACAACGTCAAATATCTATGTAATAACACAATGGAACCATGAACATCACGGTTCTGAGATAATTAAAATATTGGCTACACAAATAGAATTTCCCTTTATCTAATTATTAGCATGTTTGTTTCTAAACATGACTAAAAGTGTATAGCTGCTCTGTACTTGACAACTCTAGGAGTATAAGGTTTACCATGTTAACCATATTACCTTAGCCTGTTATTATGCTAATATTTACTAAAGCAATAATGTGTGCATAAGTTTTGTAGGTATTTGTTCATCAACCAAAGATTTAGGAAAGTAATTTACCATATATGACGGCACTAGATTTTCCTTTTTTACATTTCTCTCAAAATCACAAAAGGTGGTGCTAGAAGGAGAGTCACATGATAATCAAGTCAATAGGGGACTATGAATGTTTACACAAATCTATCAGTGTCAGTCTAATTTGTGGACCAAGTCACAAATATTAACATGCCTAGAACTGTGTTAATAGTGTGGATAATGACATTTCTATATTTGATTGTTTAATAGGTTGTAAGCCTTTAACAAAGGGTGTATTTCATTTGTTCACTTGAACAATACTTAAAGGGGACATTGTATGCCCATTTTACCACAAGTTGATATGGTTCCTTGGGGTCTTAATGAAATGTCTGTAACATACTTTGGTCAAAAATACCACAAGGATCATTTAAAACAGCACCCTTTTTACCCTGTATAAAACAGCCCTCCACAGAGTGACCTGTTTTGAGTGCCTGTTCCTTTAAATGCTAATGAGCCAGCTCCCCCCTCCCCCCTCTCCCCCCATGATTTTAAACGATATAAATTACATATTTTATATGATATAAATTATCAAATATGCATCCCATACTTTGTATTCCCCTTCTGTTGTCCTGGAGTTTTAATTTTCCCAATCACATAATTAAATGTCCCCCTCTGCCCATCCACTACAAGCACACAAGCAGACAGACAGAGAGAGAAAGAGAGGGGTGGGGGGGGGGGGCTATGAAGACCATCATTTACCCCCGAACCCCGACATTCAACGGGTACAACAACAAGCGGAGAAAGCAGAATCGCGGGCTGACCAGCGCGGAGAAATGCTCGTCCCGTGTGAACAGCCAGGCGGCTGCGCGCTTGGGAACGGCGCTGCGCTGCCTCGCAGCCTCGCTGCGTCCGGTGTAAACCCGGCGTAACGAGTGTGGGGGGGCGGGAGGGATGAGGTGGGTGGTGGGCCAAGGCCATGTAGGGAGACTTCCAGTGTATTGTTACGACACAATACACAGGAAGCTCAATCGAGTCACTCAAGCATGACGTTTCTGACTTAGAGGAACCATAACAAAACGCGCAAGTGTTTTTTTTCCAGAGTTTTTGGGTTGGTAGACATGCCAGATACCCAAATTAACGTGTAGAAGCACTAACAAAGTGGAATTTGCATGATATGTCCTCTGTAAGTGTATCAAAAAGGACACTACTGAAATATTACCAATGCAATTTGTATTATGAATATTTTTTTAATAAAATAAATACAAAATTAGCACTGCATTGACAACATTTTATTAGAAGTTACTTGAGATTACTTGTAACTTGAATTAGTTTGGGATATCTTCAAATATTTTGACTTGAGATGAATCCTGCAGGAAATTCTTTTTTTTTCTTATTCTAATTTCAAGTACAGCAAATCAGAATGCATCATTATATCCTCACTATGATATTTCACAAATTCACTTGACAACATATCTTTCATAAGTAAGACTGAGGATGATATTTTTCAGAACCCACTCTCCCTGACTGGCTGTACCATAGTAGCAGTTTCAGATCTGACGCGCATAGTCACTTTACACAAGCATGCCATTTGCCTGGATACCTGGTTGCTACAGCAACATCATGGAACCCACATGCATCTCCATCTTCTCTTTGCTTTTGTCGCCATGGTCACAGATTCTAATGGGAGCTGGAGTGTTGAGCTGACTCTTTCTGATTCAGAGAGGGGTGGATTATGAAAGAGAGGAGGATAGGACCTAAATGGTCTGTATTGTTTCTATTTTTATAGTGCTTTTCTAGTTCTAATGAATACTCAAAGTGCTTAACAGCACAATTATACATTTACCCATTCCCACACACATTCATACAGTCCATCTATGTGCGCACTGTCTCTATGAGAAGGGGGAAATTTGGGGTTCAGTATCTTGCCCAAGGACACTCCGGCATGCGGAAAGGGGAAAACTGGGACCCAACCACCGATCTCGATAGATGAGGATATATTATCAGTTAAAACATGTGAAAGTCCAAAAGCTTCTGATAGCAGCTGCAGGTCAGCACAGATATACTTGTATTTTACTATTAGCCAGTGTAGCTGGTTTTGTTCTTCATCTGGTAAATTTGTAATTTTTAAATGTTGAAATCTCATTTTAGTGCTTTCCTTCAACTTCTAAAGACACAGAGAGATGAAGGAGGTGTATGTGAAGGTTAAAAGCTAACCTTTTGCAGCTCCCTAACTCTATATTTCTGAAGCCCAGCTCATCTAAAGAATTTGATTCCAATCCCTTCTGTAACTTAACTCTGCCCAAATATTCCAACTCTTATTGAACTACTTTTTACCGTAAGTTTAACAAATATCCTGGGAAGGACTTCCATTCAGCGCTCCCGCCTACTTCCCCGTTTCTAGCCTGATCTGCAAAGATATGTATACTGGGGCAAGGAAAGGTTAATTAAACCCTTGAGGAATCTTCTTTGTCTAATTTATGAGTCATTCCACAGCTTCTTTGTTTGGTCAAGGCCTGGGCTCCAAAAGGTGGATTTTCTTAATTTGAAGTCATGTAGTAGATTTACTATCGTGTTTCGGGTCATTGACCTGCTACATCACCACCTTCTACTTCATCGTCAGCTAGTGCAGGGGTTCCCAAAGTGGGGGTCGCGAGACCCAGAGGGGGGGGTCGCGAGATGCCATCCAAAAAACAAATACAATTTTTAAATAATTTTAAATGGAATATTTAACCCACTATTGTATAAATATATATCAGTTTTTTCCTTTTTCTTTGTTGACCCATGAGGTTATTACGACACGGATTAGCGGAATGAGCGAGAGGTACAAAGCAAAAAGAAAGTCCTTACTAAACAGACAATCCCAGCCGAAGCTCAAAGGGCATCATATTAGGTGGCATATTTAATTGCACAGGCAAAAAAGCCACACATAATCGGCGAAACATTAATTAAACCCGCTGCTGTAGCTATAAATCTGGCCATGCATGGGGATAAATTAGCCCGTGATCTGGAATCAGTGCCGCTGTCTAACGGGACTATTGCCCGGTGCATCACCGACATGGCCCAGGACATAAAGTGCCAGCTGGTGGATAGAGTTAAGAAAGGGAAATATGCTTTACAGTTAGATGAATCCACAGATATATTAAACTCTGCCCAGCTGCTTGTTTTCATCAGATACAGTTTTGACGGAAAACGTAATGCTGTTTTGCTTCCCGCTGGAGGGGACGTGCACAGGTGTGGACATTTTTACAAAACTAAAAGAAGAGGGACTATCTTCGGAAAACTGTATTGGTGTGTGTACGGACAGGGCTGGAGCGATGCTGGGGAAAAAGGCAGGACTGAAAGCGAGTGTCTTACAAGTGGCGCCGCACGTAAATCCCACACACTGTATTATTCACAGAGAATCTCTTGCAAGCAAAACACTTGAACCAGAGCTTAAACATATTCTTGACATTGCGATAAAAATGGTCAACTACATAAAAACACGTCCACTCAATATCAGACTTGCTCTTGCGGGGAAATGTGCTGAGCCGCCTGCGTGAGCTGCGGGACGAGGTGCGCATATTTCTGATCGAGCATGGATCCCAGCTCGCTGACCACCTCACTGACCCTGACTGGTTAACAAGGCTGTGCGAAAAGACTTTCTCAGCCCTGACATACATAAAGAATAAATAGAGAGTGCAGCTAAACGTGGAGAATGATCTCCGAGTCGCCGTCTCCAAAATAAAGCAGAGAATGGACTTGCTCTGCTCCATGCATATTGCCCACCTATCTCATTTGTGAGTTTAAGAAATGAAAGTAATGTGTAGGCTAAAATAAATAACCCTAAGGTTTTTGCACATGGCAGCAATAAGGTGTCTGCTGCTCGTTATGCATACAGACGCACACAGACAAACACAGACATCACCTGCGCACTTTTTTCATGAAAAGGGGAAAAAGGGTCCTCTTTGAGGTGCTGTTTGAAGTCCAGTGAAGCGGTCTTGCTGGTTGTGGCTCCTGTGGTTGTGCATCTACTGGTCAGACTTTGTGTCGTGGCCAATTGCTCGTGCTGAAGTTCTTAGGCAGGCTCTCGTGTTGCTGCCTTTTGGAAGGTTTTAGCAGTCTGCTTCAGGCCGGCCTACATGTAGGTGGAAAGAGGTTGGGTAGGGAGAGGGGTCCCTGGCTGGTTGAGCAGAGCTGAGAAGTCAGAAGAAAAGAGAGACACCCACCTCTCCTCCAGGAGAGTAGAAAGAGAGAGAAAAGAGGGGGAACTGGGCTTTTAGGTTGAAAGTTGTGTCCTGGGGCAGGTTTAACACCTAGGTGTGAAGATGAAGCACTCTGGGAGACTGAGTTCTGGAAGCTCTACTTTGTCTCCAGAACAAAGAAGACAGGTGGGCAGGCTTTGGCTACACATGTAGGCCAAACTACTGTTCACAAATAGTAGGTTCCAACACCAATTTTTGTACATGTTGGTCAATCCTGGTGCTAGGGCTGCTCTTTAGGGGCGCTGTTCAGCTATTTGGCCACACCAATTCCTTAAAACCATATGAATGTCTTCGGGGGGCTGTTGTTATACACATGTAGTTTGAGAGATTGAACAATGTACACTGAAGTTACAGCAATTTCCTCTGTCACAAGAAGCCAAAAAGTAGTTATTGCAAGTTTAAATCCATTTTTCCCCTCTTACTTGTTAAATTACTTTTATTTACTTTATATATATACTTTTATGCGGTGATGGGTACAGACATGTGCTTCTTGATTTTTTTATTGATTACATTTCTGACCAACAAAATGACTCTACATTAAATGTCACAAAAATTAAAAATCTGTTAGAGGCCAGTAGCTATATATGAGACCAACCCATCTATCAATAAGATCAGTTTAATAAATACAATAATTAAATGCCCCATTACTTTAAACAAAGACTAAAACATTTTTGTTTGAAACAATAGGTCTAATAAGGTTTTAACATTTAACATCATTTAACATGACATTGTATTTGCCTACAGTGGAGGGCATGAAGGTGGTGGAGATTGAGAAATGTCGCAAAGACATCAAGAAACTCCGTGAAGAGATGGCATCAAGACACAACAGGTGACAGCTACAACAGTAACAATTGGTAAATGGTCTGTATTTATATCGTGCTTTTCTTGTCTTGACCACTCAAATCACTTTACAGTACATTTAGCCATTCACCCATTCATAAACACAGTCATACAAAATGGGGTGTCAGGGGCTTGCCTAAGGACACATAAGTATAATGAATGGAGGAACCAGGGATCGAGCCGCCAACCTTCTGGTCACCTGGATTACCCGGTCTACTTCCTGTGCCACCCTCTGTGGCTAGTCTCGGCCCAATAATGCCTAGATCCTCACTTTTATTGCAGCTCATGCTTCTATTGAGCAGCAGAGTGTTGTCAGGACATCTGCATTACATTGAGCATCACCCTACTCTAAATGCCAACATGCACAGTGGTTAGTAATTCATTAGAATGTAATTTCCATGTTACTGCAGTAGTAGCAGAAATAGTAGTAGCTACTGTATTATTGGCATGGGTTCAAAGACAGAAAATTTGATAATTACAAAATTATTTAAGTAATTTATTAAGGTAGCATTTCAAAGGTTATTTCTTTAAATCAGTGATGTCCCATGTGGAAATACAGTATATCACAATGTTATGATAATAAAGATAATTCAGTAATTGACAGATAAAAATGACAACAATCAGTAGTTAGGTGTCACTTGTAGTTCTAGCATTAAACCTTAATAGCAGCTGTTGTTACAATGGGAATAGTAACAGACTGCTGAAAGATCATTGTTAGAAGATCTATTTTGGAAATGAAGGTCATTTAACAGACTTTGGATCTTATACAGTATATACACAGTATGAAATGTTATTATTTACTCTTGTTTTTTTTCCTAATATGAAGCTGTTTTCTCTTAATAGTAACTTCCTGGAAGACAATAAGAAGCTGACTCCTCGTAGAGATGTGCCCTCCTATCCCAAGGTAAGGCTTTCCTAGAAAGTCTCCACTGCACAATAAGCCTCATGCAAGACCATTTTTCCGTTCTTATCTAAAAAATGTCTTAAAATGTTTTGTAAAGCTACTTTGAAGGAACATGACAACAGTTCTAACTTCAGAAAAGTCTGTAAATGCATAAACATGAACAATGCGACCTTTGTGTATTTGAGCAAACATACACAAGAATAGCACATAGAATAGTGTAAAATAAAGTTTCTGGGCTTTTACTATCCGTAATTACTTGAAGGAGGTCAGTAGGGACCCTCAAAGTATGAAAACAGTCACTCCGCTGACTTTTTCGCTCCATTCTAACAAATATGTTATCGAAACGTCTCGTTTCGTACTTCCTCCTCCGTATGAGTCATACGGGATCGCACTCCTCTCTCAGCCCCACAGCCGGTACCAGTCCAGCATCTGAACCCACCACCACCCCTCCACACCGAACGCGACACCAAGGAGACTTGTTGCTGAGCTAGCAGCTTGTTAGCTACCATAGACTAACCACAAAAGACTAATCAACACTGAAGAAACACTGCAGCGTGGAGGGATGCAAGGAAGAGAATGTGTTTCCGTGCACTTTCCTCCTAAGACGAATGCTGTTCGAGGCCAGCGGCTACGCTTTATTTCTTCTGACGTGCCGTGGCGCTGTGCTCAGTACGGAGTAACATAGACATTACTCTGTATTGAAACTCCATTGTGAAACTCCGTACTGTAACTCGGGACGATACTTCTACATTGGCCGACTGTCCTGCTAAAACTTGAACAAACATGAGGACGGTGTAACTTACCGTTCAGAAACATCCTGTCGTAACCGACTGTAAATATGTGGCTGGTCTGCTATAGCGGTATCCAAACTTAGCGTGACTTTCAGCTGTGTTTACAGCCAGAGATCGTTAAATGCGCCAGAATGAGACCGGTGATAGGCCTGGTCGCGTGTCACTCAAAGTGCAGTCAGCCAATCAGAGGAGGGACTCAAGAGGCAGGCGAAAACAGCCTGTTCTGTCTGCAGCTCCAGAGAGAAGCAGAAGAGAGGACATGGAAATACACATTGCAGCAGTTTTTGCGACTTTAAACCAGTGATATATCATCTTAAAGGTACGAATACCTCAAATTAAATCCCAGAAAGGTGTAAAATATGGGGCCTTTAAGGCCTCAATGTTACAGTGTTACCTTTAGTTTTTATCAGCATCAGTAGTGGAATTAAGGGACCTGCTTAAGCAGTGTTGTCATTTGCCACCAGCTATGTTAAGGAACATCCAGAACACCGATTTTGCGCTTCACCATGGTACGAGTGCACATATGATTCTCATTGTATGAGCACTTCTATCTTGTATGTGACTTAACAAGGGGTATCATGAGCCAAAGAGCTTCAGTCTGCGCTATTACACAGAATAATGTCAACATAATTATGAGGTATAATTTATATGGAATAAACAATCCATTAGTGACATTTTTTGTTAGAATAACAGCAGATTAATTTCATGTCACTCCTAGGACAGGACTACAATATATGTAAATTGTGTTGGTACTTGAAAGAAAGTTAAAAATACGAGAAACTTAAGCCGTTTTCAGACATGACCTGTCGGGTCAAAATTATGGTGGTTTCAATCTAGTTAAGCTAGCCTCCCTAAGTGTTTGTAGAAATATTTACAAGAAAATAAAAAATATATATTTAAATAAAAAAAACACACATCAGCTCTAACGTTACCTCCTCTATAACCAAAGTCAGACTCAGATGGTTGTAGTTCTGGCCAAACACACCAATGAATTCATAAACAATTTACACACAAAGACAAGCTGTATTTTAGACATTTACATTTGCCTGTTAAAAGCTAGTGTTTCCTACAGTATGACTTCCAATGGATATTTGTTAAACTGCAAGCTCTGTTGCCTGCAGTACATGCTGTCACAACAGACCATAGACGCCCTCAAAAAACCCTACTTTGACGTCTGGCTGTGGGAGGCCAATGAGGTAAGACTCACAATTCACAGCTAAACCTGTCTCACCCATAATTCCTCCCTTTCCTCTCTCCCTGTGTCCCATGTCTTCCTGTCTATCCAGCTGCCTGCTCTGTGTGTGTGTTTGTTTGTGTGTAGTACCATCTGTCTAAGGAGACAGTAGAAGCTCTTAGATTTCCTACATTTGATGCTTGGCAGTGGGAACCTAATGAGGTGAGACTTGCTCTGTGATTAATCAATTTATTAATTTTGCATTAAGGACAGGCTAATAATGTTTAATTTTGTTTTATATTTTGTTTTCATTGCTGATTTATCAACTAATTGAGTTATAAAATATCAATTGATGAATATGCTTTTAATAAGTTCTAAATCAGTCAATATTATTTCCTAAGTCAAAAGTCTTTGGTTGAAGTAGGATGTGTTTTTAATTGGAAACTCACATTCTCTGGTTTAAACTTACTGAACAAAAACTGTCTAATGGCAGACATTTTGATTTGTAAATAATGTTAAGAGTGTTTCACCGATTTAGCATCACACTTGTAAAGAACCTGGTGGACTCATAATGGAAGACTTAAAAGGATCAAAATCGATACAGCTGAACTGCCTATATTCACTTTTATTGCACACATTGTTCTTCCTCATAATCTAGTACCTATATTACCCAAAATGCAACTACAATGGGGACAGTTTAGTTAAAAATGCAAGTGTGTTATTCTAGTAGCATAGTAGCGTATGTTTCACTTGTAAATGTATCTTTTAGTATCAGATTTAACAATATTCAATTATTTGTAGTTATTAGTATTTAGTAAATAACAACTTCACTCTCTTTGTTTCAAAATGAAATTGAATATGTGCTACTATAAAAATCTATATTCTGTCTATTTTCTTTTACAGCAAAATCAAACCACACCATATAGACAGGATGTAATATTACATTCTGTATAAAACTAAGGTGTTCACTTCTAATGCGGCCTGATAAAGTGCAGCACTTTATCAGTAACTGATTGATCTATTGCACTTCTGTCTGTCCATCTGGCTCTTTCTGTTTTGTCCCTGTTAATATATATATATATTTTATTATTATTATTTAATTTTTTTCTTACTCTTGTTAAGCCCTATGATACTTACTTGTGATTTGTGGATATGGGCTATACAAATACAATTTGACACATCTGTTTTTTGTGGGAAAAGTTGTTAAAAGTGTCTCCAAAGAGAATGGCATGTGATAAATATTCTCTCTGGCTGACATAAGACTCTGAGAAATGAGCTTACTAGACCACTGCTCATTTCTGCCTGAAGCAAACGTTAACTGCTACTAAGATAACAAAACAAATTTTGTTATCTCCATTACCAACCACTGTCAATTGTCAATTGTACATGAGTTATGTAGGCGCCATAATTTGACAAGGAAGAGGAATGTTTGGAATATACTGTCAGCAATAATGGAGTATCTGAGTAGACATATTGTATATCAAGCAGTCTTGTTGTAATCATAGTCCATGATCAGCAGCCACCACGATCCACCATCATGATCAGATGCCACCATAGTCAATAATCCATCGTCATGATCCACTGCGGCCATCAGGATCCACCATCAACTGCCACCTCGATCATGGTCCACCACCACTATCCACAATCAGCTGCCAACACGATACAGGATCCGCCATTACTATCACGATTAGCCAGCACGATACAGGATGCGCCATTAGGATCACGATCTCTGATTCACGATCCACCATCATAATTCACGATGTGGCTGCAGCTGTGGCCCTGGATCTGCAAACGATAAGGCATAAGGACTCCTGGGAAGAAGTCAAGTCAGGAACATGTATTGATGAGACATTCATTTCTTTAATGTGATAAGGAGGGAGAAGAAGAGAAGCTCCCATGTGTCATGTGTCCCCTGACATTCTAGACCAGGGCTCGGCAACTCGCTGCTCTAGCCCCTCATGTCGCTCTTAACCCCCTCTACAGTGGTTCCGTGTATAGTGTTGTGCATGAACACGTTCATATTTTTCGTGAATGATGAACTGAACGAATCAGTTGAATGAACGTGAGTGAAGGTCACTCACGTTCATTCATCGTCGTATCAGGTCATCATGTGAAATACCAGGAGCGAGCGTGTGTGTGTGCTCCCAGACAGCACAAACACACACAGGCCCCGGGGCTCCGCCCTGCCCACCCCCACTCACTCGCTCAGAGAGACACGCAGTGAGATCAGAGCTCGTTCATGTGAAGCAGCCGGTAAGTGACTTTGTTGAATAACAGTGGAAACAGTGAAAACAAAGAATTTCTCTGGTCACAGCTGCTCAGTGATCATAGTAGAAGTTGCATTTGGTTTGTACCGTGCGGGAGTTTCTCTGTACTCCTCCACTCTGCTCTCACTTTAACTAATAAACACTCATCACTAGTTATCAGGACCGGATCAGTACATTAAGTAACTTAGTGTTGGCTCCAGAGTTTATGAGACTGCATTTAAACATCATGAAAAAGGACTCGTCAACATTTTGTGTTGACGAGACGTGACGACTCAGTGTTAAAATGACCCAAGCAACTATATATAAATATAATGAGAATAAAATTGGGCCTAGCACAGAACCCCGAGGAACACCGAAGTTAACTTTGGTGCGCACATATGACTCTTCATTAATTTGCACAAATTGGAATCGATCTGAAAAATAGGATATAACCCAGGTGAGGCCAGTTCCTTTAATGCCAATTAACTGTTCTAGTAGTCTCTATGATAAAATTTGAAGATCAATAGTGTCGAATGCTGCACTAAGATCTAACAGGACGAGGACAGACGCAAACCCTTGATCTGAAGCTATTAGAAGGTCATTAGTGACTTTTGCCAAGGCTGTCTCCTTGCGATGATGAGCTCTTAACGCTGACTGAAAGTCTTCATATATATTACTTTCCTTGAGAAACTCGCACAGCTGATTGGCTACAACCTTATCAAGGATTTTAGACAGGAAGGGGAGGTTGGATATCGGTCTGTAGTTGGCTAAAACCTCCGGGTCCAGGGTGGTTTTTTTTTTAGAAGGGGTTTGATTACAGCTAGTTTAAAGGACTGTGGTACATATCCTGATGATAATGATAGATTTATTATATTCAGTCAGGTACTATTAATTAGGGGTAGAATTTCTTTAGGTAACTTTGTGGGAATGGGATCTAAGATACAACTTGTGGGTTTAGATGATGAGATTATTGTGGTCAGCCGATCAAGGGTGATCAGAGAGAAGCTGTCTAAATAATTGGTAGAATTCTCAGCTGTTACTGAGATTTCTGTGCTTGATGGTGTATTAGTGCCAATTGAGGGCAGGAGATGGTAGATGTTATTTCTAATAGTTAGAATTTTATCATTAAAGAAGGTCATAAAGATATTGCTATTCAGGGATCGAGGAATACTGGTTCGGTGGAGGTGTGACACTGTCAGCCTGGCTACAGTGCTGAAGAGAAACCTGGCGTAGTTTTATTTTCTTCTATTAGTGTGGAGTAGTAGGCAGCTCTTGCTTTGTGGAGGGCCTTCTTATATGCTTTAACACTATCTTTCCAGGCTAGGAGATTTTCAACACAGTTGTTGGAGCGCCACTTCCTTTCTAGTTTTCTTGACGCTTGTTTTAATTCATGTGTGTTGGAATTATACCAGGGAGCTAATTTACTATGTTTCACACGCTTCTTTTTTAGAGGCGCTATTGAGTCTAATGTTAATCGTAATCAGTTTACAGAGCTATCGACAAGATGGTCAATCTCAATGGAGCGAGGGTTTTTAAAGAATTCGTTGGTTATATCGACGGATAATCCGGGTTTAAATGTAATTGAAATTATTTCTTTAAATTTAGCTACAGCACTATCAGGTAGACATCTAGAAAATGAGTTTTTCATTAATGGTATGTAGTCTGATAATGAAAAATTGAAGGTTATTAAATTATGGTCTCATAGAATTGGATTATGTGGAAGTACTATTAGATGTTCACTTTTGACACCGTATGATAATACAAGGTCAAGTGTGTGGTTACAACAATGAGTGGGTTGGTGTACACACTGACTGAAACCGTATGAGTCTAATACTGACATGAATCATCATTATTGTCAACATGAATATTAAAGTCACCGACAATAATAACTTTAACTATCTGTTTTTATGACTAGGCATGATAAAAACTACAGCAAATATGATTGGCTGTTGGTGTTTCTTGGATTGGTGTGGAAGACTAAGAACAAGACTTTCAAATGAGTTGTAGCTTAGTTTAGGTTTAGGATTAATTGATAGACTGGAGTTCAAAATAGCAGCAACTCCACCTCCTCGGCCAAATTCTCTGGGAATGTGTGAATTTATATGACTGGGGGGAGGAGATTCATTTAGACTGACATATTCATCAGGATGCAGCCAGGTCTCAGTGAGGGACAATAAACCAATATTGTGATCTGAGACTAGTTCATTTACTAAAATAGCCTTTGATGACAGTGATCTTATGTTTAAGAGTCCACATTAAATTATCTTTGTTTGTTGTGTTGTTGCAGAGGTTGTGTTCATTTTCATTTGTTTTTTTGTTTGGAATTCTCACTCTGTTAATGTTTGATTTAAATAATTTAATGTGACGGTGGACAATTAAATTGTGGGGTTGTGGTTGTGTGACTGATCCAAAGGGAGTGCAGAGAAGTGTGTAGGACTGCAGCTCTATATTAATGTATATAACGACTATTGTATATAAGCAATACTTACTTGTCCTATAAATAATTACAACAAAAACAAAGAGAAACTATTGATTTAAAAAAATCATGCCATAGAATTAAAGATACAAAGAAAAAATAGGTATATAAACAAACACATTACATATAACATTTATATAACACATATATTAAAGCTTTTAGAATTGGACAGTTCAATGTTCCATAATAATTTTTAATCCGGAAAGCAGCTCATAGACTGTGGAAGTGCGTCAATAATGGTGAGCAACATAGTGTAGCGACCCTGTCCAGGTTGGTCTGTCAAGCTCCCATGATCTAAGCCAATCAGTGTGTGTAAGGTAGTCACTATGCACACTGCATTAGTGGAGTAAGTGAGCTGGATGGAAGTGTGGGGTTCTCAGTGAGTTTTATTTTGTCTGTGTGTTATGCCTGATAGAGTTTTACCTTACTGCTTAGATATTGTATCAGATCCTCTGTAAAAGTTAGCACTAAATGACCAGCCAGTGCCCTACTATATGCACCTGCGCTACAATATACACTTTTGTTTTTTGTTCATAGCTTTGTATATGGTACCGGAAGATCCCTCACTGCATACAGACACATCACAACTGCTTTCCTTTGTTCTTCCAGATGCTGAGCTGTCTGGAACATATGTACCATGACCTTGGCTTGGTTAAAGACTTCAATATTAACCCCATCACACTCAAGAGATGGCTGGTGAGACCTGGACCACGAAAATTCAAATAGATTTACAGAAACAAAGCAAGAACTTCCAGATTCCTGACCAAAGTTATAATTGCACAACTTCAATGTTTACAATTTTTTGGGATTTATGTGAAAAAACACAGAAAGAAATAATAACCTGTCTCTATTTCTTTCTCTCTCTGTGTAGTTATGCATTCATGACAACTATAGGAATAACGCCTTCCACAATTTCCGTCACTGTTTCTGTGTCACCCAGATGATGTACAGCATGATCTGCCTCTGCAGCTTACAGGTAATCAGCTTCATACAGATGTGACTGCTGTGAGACTTGAGGCTTCACCCAATAATGACTTGAAACTCTACACTTAAAAGCAAAACCTTTAACATGCTAAAATTGGAGGACATAAAAAAAGAAATAAGGCCTTGCATAGCTACACATATATTTAAGTCAAAACACTAATCCCTGTTTAGTACTGTAAAAAGCACGGTTAACACAGTATTGAAACATTAAGATGTTGAAATATTTTAATATAAAGTATGTATGTCAAGACTTTCATGGTCAATGTACTCATCATGAGAATTTCAAAATTATTAACAATGTTGTCAGTCGGGGAGCTTTTTCAGAGTCTGACAAAAATACACCTCTATCTATATATATTTCTGTGTGAGGTTTTGTTTTTAACTGGACCCGAAAGCAGACGCAGAGAGGGATTGGTTGTGAATGAAAAGAGTCTTTTAATGGAGAGCTGCGGCAGGCAGATATCAGGCTGGTGGCTGGCTGAAAGTGAGTAGACGATCCTGTGAGCAGGAGAAGAGGCAGGCGGGTTGGCTCTGGCGAACCTGAGGCACAGGAGAAAATAGCATTAGAATATTCACTAGAAGCATACAATAATAGATTCCACTAGAAGTCAGCGCGGACGAAAGTGTATACCACTGAGGTGACTGACAATATGGCGATGAGTGGAGAGAAGACCGGGGTTATTGTAGAGCTGCTGATTATGTGTTTGAGACCAGGTGTGGAACTCACGCCAGGTGCCAGGAGTGGAGACTGCGCCCACGAACACACACACACATGCACACACAGGAAAGGAGGAGAAAAGGAGGGGAGCATAGAGAACAGGGAAAACACAAGAGTAATGGCCTGAGCCATGACACTGCTTCTTTGAACCAACCTTTTTGTTATCCCCCCGGCATATAATGCGGTGCAATATAGTGATCAGTATACAGTGCTGTCAATCTGTCTATCTGCAATCATTTAGTTTCTAGAGCAGAACTCATAAACCACCAGGAATGATTTTCATGAAACTTCACAGTTATGTGGATCAGGTATTAAATTTGAGTCTTATTGTCTTTTAGTCTCTATATTTGGAGTTTAATGTTTTTTTCCCCCTGTATTTCCATGGCAATACGTTTTACTTGGCTAAGTTGAGAATAGGCACTTAATGCAGAACTCTTTACCAATGATCAGCGGAGAGACATACCATGTTCACAGGGTGTGGATATCACTCAATACCCTAGACCTGCACAGTAATTAAAGACTATATAAGACAAGGATCAGGCTGTTCAGCAGATGGCAGAGGAGTCTTTTCTACATTTGGTGAATTTCCCATTTATTTCTATATATTTCTGTCTGCATGCGAGGCCAAAGAAATTTAGAGACATTTTCATTTCAAAATACCAAATATCAGATATTTTATTTATTATTTATTTTATCTATCAGATGAAAGAAGCTTTTTACCATCCTTCATGTTTAAATCTCTTGTGTAATGGGGGTGTCGTTTGCAGGAGATGCCATATGGGCTCTTTGCCCTATCCTCATATGTCAAGCTTATCAAGTTTTTTAGGCTTAAATGCTCACTCTCAATTGGAAAGTGATTCTGACATTTAAGTCTGTTACCTACTGTATTTCCAGTACTACTTTTATTTTAATTTTTTTTTATCAGAATGACATAAAAAACATCTGTGTGTAGAAATTAACTGGTTTAATTTATATTAATAAACTAACCCTATAATAAATATCTAAACTTTCAATATAATTTTGCCTGGAAAATATATTTCTCTCTCCTCTCTGATCGAGTAATCATATAATACTTGCCTCTCCTCAAATGCTTTTTTGTTTTGGCAAAGTCTTTCAGTTCACCATCAAGTAACATTTTAATTAATATGATGTAACAATGATAATGCAGTCATGCTGTAAAAGTCATTGGAGGGTTGGAATGGAAAGCTATGCTGTGAAAAAAAGACATGTCAGCTTATTGTAAATGCTGAAGGTACAAAGGAAAAGAGGATCAGGAGGAGGATTGGGTGTGATAAGAGGAAGATAAAGGTCAGAAAAGGGAAAGAGAGAATAACAGGGAAGGAGGAGCTTCTTCTCAGGAACTCTCCCTCTCATCTCTTCTACCTCTGATATTTGAGACGACTATTCACAAGAGGCTTAATTATCATAGGCCTAATGAATGATTATGAAGCATCTGCACCAGTGATGTGCTAACAAGATCTCACACACACACACGTGGTTAAACACTTGATTGCTGCATTGTGTAATATAATTTTATATATGTAATATATGTATATGTTTATTTTTAGGAGAAGTTCACACAGGTGGATATTTTGATTCTCATGACAGCTGCTGTGTGTCATGACCTCGATCACCCTGGATTCAACAACACGTAAGACAAACTAACACAAACACATGCATACTCAGAAATCTCACCCTACATGGTAACTATTTATTTTCTTTGTGTCAAATCATTTGTTCCTGCTTTGCATCATTCCTTCCTTCCTCCTCACTCCACCTTCTCTTTCTCCCTCTCTTACTCTTTTCGTTTTTTTCACATACTCTTCCAGTCCTTCCATTCCTTTCTTACTGCTCCTGCCTTGGTCTTTCTGTGCCTATCCATCTTTCTCTTTCTTTCGTCGTTCTTTCGCTTATGTTTTCATCTTTCCATCCCCCTTTGTCCCATCTCCTCCCATTACTGTTACCTACTCGTAGCATTCCCTGTGTCTTCTATCTTAGAATTTATTAAACATTAACAAACAAGTCACACTTACCCTGGCAGTTAATTTAGTGCTGCAATGGCAAAAGGTACTGAATCGAGGCCCTAGAGATCACTGTTCTCTCCTTTCTTTTTGTATTTGAAGCTTAATTCTTGTTTTGCTCTATCCATCTCATCCTACTATTTGTTCCAGGTACCAGATCAATGCCAGAACAGAGTTAGCAGTTCGCTACAATGACATCTCCCCTCTGGAAAATCACCACTGTGCTGTAGCTTTCCAGATCTTCACTCAGTTTGATTGCAACATCTTTTCCAACTTCGACTCAGAGGCATTCAAACAGATACGACAGGTAAGTCTGTGTGCTTCTGTGTGTTTGTGTATGTGTGTGCATGATGAGCTGTTTCACCTTGTGCTTTGTTTCAGGGAACCATCACACTGATCCTGGCCACAGACATGGCGCGTCATGGTGAGATCCTTGATTCCTTCAAGCAGAAAGTCGACAACTTTGACTACTCAGATGAGGAGCACGTCACCTGTGTAAGGACACTTTGATTTACAAACAACTCGCAGGCTGCTGTGTTGTCACCGACAGTTTTTAAAGATGTTATATTGCACCAGCATCATCACAACATGGACACACTATAATTAATGACATATAGATTATTGTTAATAACAGTCTGCATGAGAAGGTCCTATAGCTGATAAAATAATATTAAACAGCTTCATTTATTTGTGTTGCACAAATATTTGTGTGGCCAACAATGACATCAGCTGATTTTGATGTTTTTCTCCCTGTTCTTCTAATGAGTAGGTTATATCTCATTATATGTTGAAGTTTTTACGAGTGTACAATTTGAAGGAATTGTATTGTGTTCTTTTACGTGAACATGCTCTTTTATACGTGAATACTTAAATTACTGCCCATTGTTTGCTTTTCTGGTATTCCCCGTTCCTTTTGTGTGTATAGCTTTTTATGTGGGTCAGGGACAGCCAGTGGCCAGAGGCAGTACGTTTTTGTCCGTCCATACGTACAGACGGATCTGTTAATCCTATTTTTGTGAACACAATATCGCATCAACACCTTCAGGGAATGTCTTGGAATTTTGTAAAATGTTCAGTTGGACTGAACTGATTAGAATTTGGTCATGGTCATAGGGACCTCACAAAACCCTTTTTTAATGTTGAACGTGTAATCTTTAGAACGCCTTGAGAGAATACTTAGTTTTGGGAAGTGTGATGGAAATTCATCTTGAGATTTGAAATAATGAAATTCTCAGACTGGAGTTGCCTTTGAGTCTTTATAATAGTAAGCTCTGCAGAGGTTACACAACAAGCACGGGTGCTCAAAATGGAACTGGCCGCAAGTTCACAAAAGCCAGAACTTATACAAAGAGGCGTTTCATAAAACATAATATGAAAAAAGACATGAAAGACATGAGATCATCTGTGTCTGTCCGTCCGCTGTAGCAGTTGGAAGAAAAACATCACCAAATAAGGGCATGCACCCTGTTGATCAAGGTCATAGCAGTGAGACACCACCAAATAAGGGTTCCATCCTGTCAGGTAGACAGTATCACAGCAGTTAGACACCTGGTCAGGGGGATTTCCAATACCTTAGACACTGGTCAGTTGAATTTTCCACTACAGAAGTCAAAGTTTATAGTCAAGATTATGGTGTCTTTGGCCTCACAAAACATGTTATTGGCCTCTTGAACATATTTCAAATCTGCTTTAAATCAATTTCTTTAGATTTTGACCAGTTGTCACTTTGACTCCATGAGCAACTGATTTGATTTCAGTGGTCAAAGGTAAAGATCACTGTAACCTAATTTGACTTAGAAAATAATCAGAACTAGAATTTGAATCTTACACTTTAATTAATTCCTTTGAAACTGTGAGTTTTCATCAAATGCCATGTTAGTGGCATGGCATTGAATTTTAACAAGTCGCCATGACACACAAAATTGCTGTAACTTCAGTGTACATCGTTCAATCTCCTTCAAACTACATTTGTGTAACAACAGCCCCCTGAAGACATTCCTATGAGAGCAGCCCTAGTACCACGATTGATCGACATGTACAAAAATCGGTAGGGACATAAGTCATTTCATTATGAACAAAAAACTCTCTTGGATCAATATGCTAGACCAGTGGTTCTCAAAGTAGGGGGCGCGCCAGGGGGGGCGCGATGTCACAGACGGAGAAAAAAAACACCGCCGACTTGTCACTGGTTCGTGAAAGCTCGCTCAGTGGCGAAATGCAAAGGGCTGGACTGACACAAACAAATCAAATACTGTTTCGTTCCTGATCCACCAATCAAAAGAGGAGTGTTATCATTTGAACGCGAGTTGCACGTACGCTTCCGAGTATAAAAGTAACCGCAGGCATGGTCAGCGCTCACCCTCACTGAGACAACACCCTGCAGAGTTTGTGCGATTGCTCTTGTTTCCTCTATCATTCAGATATTCATTGCTTTATAAACTTTTTAAAGACTCACTCCTTCCTTAGTAATACCTTCCTGCACTTGCCGTAGGCCTATTCGTAGCCTAATCTAAGGAGTAATTTGCTCCACAGTCTTTTTAGAAAGCTCGTAGCCCCAAGAGCCAGCCTTCTAGCTAGCTAACTTCTTCCAACTGCAGCTAGCCCTTTCCTCCTTAACACCTACCTTTACATCTTCAATCATCCACCGTGTTGCAACAAATAAAACACCAGCACTTGAATACTATTCTGTGCTGTCCCTGTCTACATTGTGTACTGTTCGTTTTGTTAGGAACCATTGCCTAGCACAGCCTTATTCATTATTCGTGTGCAAGTCGCTCACAGCCACACATACAAACACACTCACAAGACCACAACGTTGCAATTAGAACTTTATTAACTTCACACACACTGTATCAGCAAACAAACACAACTATGGACAAGTTTCTGATTCGTAAAAGTCAGGCAACCGATGCGCCAGTTGCGAAGAAGCCAAAGCTTCGCAAATATGACGAGAGCTATTTGCAGTTTGGTTTCACCGTCACGACTGAGCAACGTCCTCAGTGTGTTTTGTGTGCCGAGGTGTTGGCAAATGACAGCATGAAGCCATGCAAATTAAAAAGGCACCTCGACACCAAACACCCTGACTTGAAAGAGAAGCCTGTGGACTTCTTTAAACGTAAACGTGATGGCCTCCAGCAACAACAAACCACCATCTCCAAGCATAGCACTGTCTCCAAGCAGTGTCTGGAAGCATCGTATGTAGTTGCTCATAGAATTGCTAAGCTTGGCAAACCCCATACAATTGCCGAAACACTGATTTTGCCGGCCGCGCAAGACATGTGTAGAATAATGATAGGAGAGAGTGCAGCTGCTAAACTCAGCGCAATACCTATGTCAAATGACACTGTGTCACGCCGAATATCAGAAATGTCTAGTGATATCAAAGAGCAACTAATACACTACATTCAAATCAGTCCTTACTATGCACTGCAGCTGGATGAATCCACTGACATCGCTGGACAGGCCCAGCTTCTCACTTACGTCAGGTATGTGCGGGAAAAGGAAATTGAGAAGGACATCCTGTTTTGCCGGCCTCTTCAGACCCGTACAACAGGGGAGGCAATCTTTAATGTCCTTGACTCGTTCATCCAAGACAGTGGTTTGGGCTGGGGAAAGTGTATTGGCCTCTGCACAGATGGAGCGCGGTCGATGACAGGGCGTGAGCGTGGCCTCGTAGCTCGCGTCCAGCAAGTTGCTCCACTTGTGCAATGGACACACTGCATGGTCCATCGCGAGGCACTTGCTGCAAAGAAAATGCCACCGCTCTTCGAGTCAGTGCTTCACCAGGCCGTGAAAATAATTAACCATATTAAAGCTCGTCCACTTAACTCCCGTTTGTTTGGGGTCCTCTGCCAGGAGATGGGGTCAGGGCACGAACAGCTGTTGCTGCACACTGAAGTTCGCTGGCTCTCCAGGGGGCGGGTGTTACAACGGCTGTATGAGCTGCGAGAGGAGGTAAAGTTGTTTTTGACTGAAAGTCAAACAGATCTGGCGAAGCACCTGGATGATGCCATGTGGTTTGCCTCTCTCTCCTATTTGCTGAATGGCCTTAACCTGTCTTTGCAAGGCCGCGAATCTAACGTTCTGCTCCTCGCTGATAGAGTGAATGCCTTCACGCAAAAAAATTGCTCTCTGGCATGGTCGCATCAGTTCTGGAAACTGCGACATGTTTCCCAGCCTTGCAGACTTCATTGCCGATGCACATGGCACTGATTTCTCCTCTCTCCTCCAATCAGCTGCTGATCACCTTTCAGCGCTGAAGAATCAGTTTGGGTCCTATTTCAAAGAGGACTACCGTTCATTCGCCTGGGTTCGGGATCCATTTCTCTGCTCAGCAGACGAGCTGTCAATAGACATGCAAGAGCAGCTTATTGAGCTGAAGAGTGACAGTAGACTAAAGCATCTGTTTACCACCTCCCCTCTTTCGTCATTCTGGGTAGCAATGATGCCGGAATACCCTCAGCTTTGCGACATAGCCTTAAAAATGATCCTCCTTTTCGCGTCGACTTATTTGTGCGAGGCAGGCTTTTCAAGACTGACTGCGCTCAAAACTAAATATCGCAACCGCGCACAGATCGAGGATGACCTGAGGATATGTTTGTCAAACATTGCCCCAAGATTTGAGGACCTTTGCAAGGCAAAGCAGGCTCATGTCTCACATTGACAGACCTGCAAGATTTTTTTTTAAAGATCACAAGAGGCCCATAATAATAACAGTATCTCCAGCTCACTCCTCCGTTTCTCTCCCTTTCTCCATCTCACTCCTCTGTTTCTCAACTTTCTCCGGCTCACTCCTCTGTTTCTCTCCCTTTGTTTTCTCTACCTGTATCGCTATCTTTCTTTTTCTTTCTACCGTCTTTTCATGTGTAACTTGCCTCTAACTCTCTCATCTGTCTGCACTGTAGAGTCGCAATGTTTACCGCCTGGAATGCACAGACTTGATTGGCTGAGTAGTATCACATGGGATGGCTTAACTCGCATGCAATTGGTCTGTGCGTTTCCTCATCCGCTAAACCACTACCGTAAAGACTACAAAAGCTGCGCCGGTTACAAATAGAAGCGCCCCGTCAGGTTTTAAATATAACCTTCTGTTTTGGCTGTAGATCCGGGTCCGTATGGGACGGCTTCTGGGTCCGGACTCGGACCGCGGCCCGCCTGTTAGTGACCTATGCACTAGAGGAAAGGGAAATACGTAAAAAGAATAATATGTCTCTTTAATCACTGCTGTCAGAGAATATTTCATCATTAAGTTTCATGCTCGATGAGACTCAACAAAATGCTGGACCTGTGGTACGGTTCTGTCAGAGCATACAAAGCCCTCCCCCCACACCTCTTGGGTGTCTGACAATAACTGTGTCCAGCTCATCCCCTCTTATCGCAAAGCAAACGCATACGCCTGCAAACGCCCCTAATTCCTGGTAGTTAGTGCCTGTTTACAGCCTGTGAAGTCTGCGTTCGCCCGTGAGTGCTGCCGGGGAGACGCGGAGCGAAGGGGTGATCTAATTAGCATATGAATTGCAGTGAAACCGCTGGTGAGGACTTCACCATTGGATGAAACCACAGACCTTTGAAACTCTTGATTGGCTGGTAGATCTGTTGCTATTGGTCACCCTTGATCATTATAATACACACGTGGACAAAACCCTCCCACACAATAATAATAATAAATAAAATAGTTATTACTAATAATTTATATATAAATATACATTTTTAGTAAGCCTATACCAAAAGCACTGCAGTTACTGAAGACTATACATATATTCACGAGTATTTTTAATGAAAAAGGTCTTTAACAGAAAAGATAACAAACGCAGTAACAACAAAAGTCAAAACTGAAAAAACTAAAGTACACGGGAGAAAACACAGGAAGCTTACACAGGAGATGCAGAGGTGCAAAGGCTCAGGAGACACAGGAGATCAGGACAGGCATGACAGGACATAACGACGGTTAGACAAGAGATCACAACTAACATACGACAACGATCCGACAAGGACAAAGGGGAGCACAGAGACTTATATACAGACACACAGGGAAGGCAGGGGCAATTGGACACAGGTGTAACACATGGGGACTGGTGCAGACAATCACAAACAGGAAGTGAAGAAAGAAAACCCACAAGGAACAGAGACTACAAAATAAAACAGGAAACAGAACACGGAGTGTGAAAACATGAAACACAGAAACAACTCAAACAAACATAAACACAGGGAAGTACAAGAAACATGAGGCAATAACCAAACAGAAAACACTCTTAACAAAGAGGCGGCAAAACACTGACAAATACCAAACCATGACATCAGGTGAAGCTTGAAATGTCTCTTTGCCGCCTCTGGGTCATAAGTTCTTGGTGGCATTCTGTCTGAATCTGCTCCAGTGTATAGACGTCTATGATGTGTAGCTGTGAGATTCAGTGTAGCTTCTAGTCTTATTTGAAGTGTGGCACACAGGTCAGTGATCTCCTGGCTGTGGAAGGATGGATCCATGTCATCCGTCCCGCTTCAATCAGCTGTTAACACAAGCAGTACAATTAGCACAGTTCAATGACAACATACACCTATACATGTAACTGAAATATGATCTAATGAATCTAATCTTACCCTCTTTCTTCTCTGTCGACTCCTGAACTTTTCAATGCTGCTGCAAGAGCTGCAAGGTCCGGTTGGATGTACGGGAAGTTCCTTCATTCTGGCTCATAGTACGTCTTAATACGTCATAGTACGTCTTACAGGCAGCTGGAAAACAACATAGGTAACATGAGCATATTATTAATAAACGGAAATAGCCTAATTCACCGTTGGAAGAGCCACAGCAGAAAACACAATTAATACAGTTACTTACATACAATGGCGTCATTTTCCACACTGCAAATCCGGACTTGCAGCTAGAGTCTCGGCCAAATGTGCAGTGACTGCCTCGTTGTGTGTGTGGGGGGGCTCAGGCTGTGAAAACACAATGATGAAATGGATCAGATAAAGTAAACTTAGAGAATGTATTTTATACAGCACAGCGCGTATCTTGTTTAATCTTACCCTTGGTGGCGCCTGCCATTTGCCTCACAGGTGTGAAGACGACGGACAGTTTCCTATAAAATATAATAGGACAAAAAGTCTGGTTTATGAAAAAACTTAACAAGAACAAACTTTTTAAGTTTAAGCAGATCGTACATATTTAAACACTAGTTCTACTCAAGCACTCGATGCTCTCTTTTTCTTTTAGCAACTTTCTCGCTAATCCCACAGTTGTTTACACGCTATTCAGATCTAAGAGTTACTTAGCTTAGCAGTTAGCAATGGCGTCTCTCTGTACCTTAGCTCTTACCGTAATTTGGGGATTGTGCGCCCCGTCTTTTCCGCTTCAACTCCTCCACACTGGGCCCGTGGCTTTGCTTTCCAACGCAGTCATCCTCTCCTCCAGGGGAAACAGTGTGGTGTTGACTTCAGCAAGTTTTTTACACCAAAAACAGTCATTTATCAAACCACGCAAAACAACAGCCAGGAGTTTCTTGTTTGCGGGAGACAGACGCTTCATTCCTGAGGCTGTGATTGGACAAGCCCTCTAACGTGAAGAGTTAACGACGGACGTGGCCTCTTCAGGAATGGACGTATTCACGAGTGTGATGTTTTCAGAGTAAAACTTCTCATATGACCTTTTCACTTTTGAAGCAGCGGTTATAACAGTTTTTTTAATTGTACTTAACATTTATATAGGATGAGTATGTGACTGAGGACCAGTTTATTATTTCTGGTGTTAAATTAATGTAATTACATGATTCTTGCTGTTCTGGGTTTGTACCCTCATAGTTGAATGCACTTATTATAAGTCGCTTTGGTTAAAAGAGTTTTTAATGGAATACTGAGAAAGTTGAATAACAACATAAGGACAATTGAAGTCCAAATTATTCGAGGCAACACCTTAGTATGCCATGGATATGTGAATACGGAGCTGAGATTTTTCAAGTAATTTGAGAGGACAAATATTTGGGACTTTGTCACGCGGTGACACAGCTGATATGCTTTATGTGAAGCACAGTGTTTTGGTCATTGTAATGTTAACAATGTATCATCAGATGTACCCTCAAAATTGTATCACTGATTACACTCATTATAGCATACTTACGTATATAAGGTAAATCTATTCAAGCTACAATTTATGATTCTATAATTATACTTAGCCTGATGTATTTATAGGAGAGATTTTCTTAAAAGGGAGTTAGTACCTTTTTTAATACAGAGTTCACTACTATACAGAGTTGTGTAACCTCTGCACCATCGAGTGAAACTATCCTGATTTGCATTTGTAAAGATCACAGTTTTGACATTTACATGTGAAAGCCTCCCCTAGACCTAGGAGCAGGGTGGCCAACTGCCAAGCTTCTCAGGCTTGTAAAACTGCCTGAAACTGGAACCCCACATCAACTGCCTGCAGATTCCTGTGAACAGTCGTTAACCTGAACTTCCACAGAAATTTACAGGGGCATTAACTGACAAAAAAATCTTCTTTTCATGCATTGGGAGGGAGCAAGCAGGACAAATAATCTCCTGTTCAGAGCAACCAGGAGTTATTACATTTTCCAGCCATCCCTCAGCCAAGAGAAGGTTGCCCAAAATGTGGAAGCAATCTATTGCCATTCGTGTGGAAAAATACAATCACCCCAAGGTGCTTAATGACTAGACGAGTAGCCCTGACTTCATTAGTCATGCAGTGCTTTGAAAAATTGATGAAAAAAGAGCTTCCACTCAATAACGGAGAAACTCCTCGACCCTCTTCAGTTTGCTTAGAGGGCTAAGTTAAGGGTCGCAGATGCTACTGCTACCCTATTAAATCTGCCTTTAAAAATACCTACAAATGGGCAAAACCCATGCCAGAAATTGTATTATTGATTTTTCATTTGCTGGGGCTGGTGACAGGATGCCGCACCTTTTACTAAACACAGCTTATCAGCCAAAGGTCTTGGCTAGGAATTTTATCTCCAGGCCTCTGGTGCTGGAGGGCCTTTTATCCTCTGCCACATGTTAAAATATGGACCTATAAATGGCCATGGTGCACTTTAAGTATATAGTGTTAATACTAATATTCCACTCATATTGGTGATATTCGGCATTTTGCTTCTATATCATAAATGCAATTTAATATTAACATTTCTGTACCTTTAGCCAGCATTTAAATTCTCAATGCAGGAGTTTTATTTGTAACAGTACTTTCACACTGTGTTAATAATATTTTTACATAACCTAAGGATCTGAGTACCCCCCTCCTCTCTATGTACTGCTGACACTTTTACTGCCAGGTACAGGAATTCTCTTTTACTGCTCATCCTCTGGCAAACCTGCCCATAAAGTATTCAAAATCACAAATACAGAAATTTACAGAAATAAAATGTTATTATTTATCGACACATGCAGAGTTTAGTTTCATCATTAAATGAATTCTTTCATATTAGCCCAGCAGCAATGGTATTCATTTTCTAGGGTAGCAAGTCAGTGCACTTAAACTTAAAAGGCATTCCTTCTCACTATACCAGGTTATGAACTATGCTTTTCGGTGTTTAATTTTTGTTTACAGTGGGGTCAAAGAGTGTACTCTCTCAGACCCATTGTAATAACTCTATTCATGGTGACCTATGTCCTCTTACACTGTGCTCTATTCAGCTGAAGATGGTGCTTATCAAATGCTGCGACATCTCCAATGAGGTGCGGCCCATGGAGGTGGCTGAGCCATGGGTTGACTGCCTGTTGGAGGAGTACTTCATGCAGGTGAGTCCACTAAAATGGGCAAATATTTTCAAATTGTGCCATTTTTATGCAAACAGCAATCCCATTAGTTTTCATTGTTTCTTATTTTTTCTTTAGTTTTCATTGTAAAAAGTATGGAACCCCATTTCTGCCACTGAAAGAAATGGGGTTACATCAAAAATGTAATGTCATAATTATGAGATAAATATTCGAAATGATTAGAGAAAGTCTTATTTATGAGATAAAGTCATATATGAGATAAAAAGTCAAAATTATTAGATAAAAAGTCAAATTTTCCTTACTGTTGTTAAGGGCAGAGGATTGTTCAGCCCTATGATACAAATTGTGATTTGTGAATATGGTGGATACAAACAGAATTTGATTGATCAATTGATTGGGTCATAATTATAAGATGTAAAGTCAGAATTATGAGATAAAGCCAGAATTATGAGATAAAAGTCAGAATTATGAGATACAAAGTAGAAATTATAACATACAGAGTGGAAATTATGTGATATTAAGTCATAATTATGAGAGAGAAAGTCATAATTGTGAGAGAGAAAGTCATAACTATGAGAGAAAAAGTTACAAATTATGAGACAAAGTCTTATAAGATAAAAGGTTTATGAAATACTTTTATACAACAGTCGAAGGAGCCGCCCTTTTGCTGGAATTATCCTCTTCAGTTTAACATGAAAATGGACTACAAGTACATTGAGGACTACTTTAAACGTGACTTTACAACAGATGAAATACATATTCCATAAAATGGGTAAGGGGGCCATAATCGCTCTCACTGGAGGATCTAGCAACTATTGTTTACAATATGTTGATTGAACCTGGATGTTCAATGTGTTGGGATTATTCTACATTAAGTGTAGCACCATTAATTGGTGTGCCTTTGGGCATTCAATAAATTCGGCTGTCAGAAAAATAATAATATTAAATAATAACTTCAATTGACATTAAAGCTACCTCGGGGCACCACCCTTCAAAGGAAGTGGAAAAGATGAAGTGTCATGAAATTACTAACTACAAATTTGGAAATCTGATTAATAATTAAATTAACAACTTTAACCAAAATTACCAAGTCAGCAAAGTTGAAGGATATGGAGTCCTTGACACTGTAGAGGTAGGCCAAATTCACACAATTTACTGACAAAAGCATGTGTGTTAAAGAGTGTGTTTAAAAATGGCAGCTGGCCACTAAGAAGACAAAGGCCACATGGAAAAGTGGGACCATGTGGCTGAGGTGTGATGTTACATGTGTATGTTAAGTTTAGGGAGATGTGTGTGAGGTTTTGGTGCCAAGTTAAAGAAAGTTGTTATTTGCATGCAAAGAAAGACCCTGAGTCTGTGAATAGCATTATTCTAACATAACTAACATTAGCTTTAATTACTTATTACCAAATATCACAACAACACAAATCAAACTTGTAAAACATCACATGAATATAATTCAACAGTCCTTTGCATAGCCTACTGTAAAAATCGCAGTTGTGTTACCAGTTCATGAAAAAGGGGGAAAAGGTCATTTTTGATGTGCTGTTGGAGTCCAGTGGCTCCCGTTGCTGTTTTTCTGTTGGCAAGACTTTTTGTCGATGCCGCTCTTGTGCTGAAGTCCTTAGGCAGGCTCTTGCGCTGCTGCCTTTTGGAAGGTTTTAGCAGTCTGCTTTAGGCAGGCCTGCTTGGAGGTCAGAAGAGCTTTTGTAGGGAGAATGTTTCCCTGGCTGGTTGAGCAGGAGAGGTACCCCTCTCCTCCAGGAGAAGTCAAGTAAGAGTGAGAGATACCCATTTCTCCTGGAGGAGAGTGAAGAGAGAGGGAGCTGGGGATTTATTAGCCTGGTGACCTCATGGGTCTTGGGGCACACAGTGACCAATAGTGGTTGAAAGTTGTGTCCAGGGGCAGGTTTAACACCTAGGTGTGAAGATGAAGGACCATGGGAGAATGAGTTGTGTAAGCTCACCTTTGTCTTAAGAACAAAGGAGACATGTGGTCGTAGGCGTGGCTACACATTAGTAAAAAGAAAGTAAAAATAATCCAAAACAAAGAGGTGTGCTCTATTTGACCAGTGTAATAATACAATTTGACATTGATTTAGAGTCACTAGGTCAGATGACATCAGGGGTGTGGGAGAAGGCTTTAAGTTGGGGGTGTTGTAGTGGAAGGGGGATTTTTTGGTTTGTTTTGCCTGGGGTTAAGAATAGCCTTTAGAAATCTTTTTTTGTGAAAATTCCATTCAGGTCCTATTCTAAAACAACAGACTACTATAATATGAATGAAAATTATGTCAGACCCCAGCCAAAACATAGTTAAACAGGTTCAAAAGGCTGTCGCACGCAGCGGACAAGAACACATCCACATACGCAAAATATTTTAACAGCAAGGGCAGAACAAGAGCAGAACATACGAATACTGGACATACAGTCCTCTTATTGAAGCAACACCCCCTGATTTTACACACCTCCATCAACCCCGACTGTCAGACAGGGGAGGGGGAGTTGCTGTCATTTATAGACATAAAATGTAATCCCATTTTTCAGAATTGTTTTTATACTGTAAATAACTGCAAAAACCCAGCACTCATTTTCATAATATAAAGACCGCCCAACCCTAATAGTATTTTTATTGAAGAGTTTGCTGACTTTTATCACATTTTGTACCAAAATTTTATAAAATCCTAATCTTGGGTGATTTTAACATAAATTTCTGCTGTTCTACTTTTTTTAATTAAGTTTTATTACAGATTAGAGACACTGTAATTATTTAATCTCACAAGGCAATACATGAACCAACTCACTCAAAGGGTCACACTCTTGATCTCAACCTTTGTAACGGTCTTAGTCCTAACAACATTGAAACTAAGGATATCTGTCTGTCTGACCACAAAGCATGTTTATTTAATGTGGTTTTATCCCAACTACCTTTCAACCTTGATGCACCTGTTACCCGCCATGTTTTTAATCCTACGTCTGTTAGCAAGTTTTCTGAACTATTTACTTCTGCCTCTTTAACTGCTTTTAATCCAAATTTTAACACAGAGGATCTGGTGTCCCTTATTAATCACACCTGTCACACGGTCCTGAACTCTCTAGCCCCCTACAGTAACCAAAAAATCCAAGATGGCAGCCCAGCCCTGGCTAAATGAAACCACCCATGCATTTAAAAGAGACTGTAGGAGAAAGGAATGAAAATGGAAAAAAAACTGGTTTACATGTATCCTGTGACATCTGGAAAGCTGCAATGATAGTCCACCAAACAGCAATTAAAGACGCAAAAGCATCATTCTTTTCTAACTGGATTTTAAGCAATTACTCTAATACAAGAATTTGATGTTTGGTAATAGATTCTATCATCACCCCCTCCCCCTTTCATTTTACAGATGCTTTACAAGAGATGTGTGAGAGTTTTTTTAATGCTTTTACAGGCAGAGTGAGTTTCATTAGGCAACAAATCATTTTTGCAAATTTAAACCCGTCTCACTGTCGTTTTTAACTAAAATCCTAGCCCACATGAAACCAACTACATGCAGCCTTGATATCATTCCCACCAAATTTCTTAAAGAAGTTATTGACATAGTTGGGCACAGTTTTTTAATAATTCTTAATAGATCCGGTTGTCCAACCTCTTTTAAAGAAACCTTAATCCCTCTGTTCCTAAAAATTTTTGGCCGATCTTACAGCGGACAAAAACATATCCAAATATGCACAATATTTTAGCCGGTCCAACCACCCCATTTGCACACCACACAACAACATCAACAACATAATTCTACTTTCTATCTCATAATAATGATTTTCTGTTTCATAATGTTGACTTTTTTATCTCATATCTTTGATCTCACAATTATGACATTTCTATCTCATAGTTATGATTTTTTTATCTCATAGTTATGATTTTCTATCTCAAAATCTTGTACAATTTTTTTTTATTATTATCAAGGCTGAGTTTCTCTTTTATTTTATTTTTCAGTGGCGGAAATGGGCTCCATAGAAAAGGACTCAGCATATTGACCAAAAACTTTTATGATTTCAGGATTTGCAGTTCTTTTAGGCAGGGTCAATTTTCTTTTACTTATATAAGATAAATGTACATCAGATTATTATTCTTGTTACATTATTGAATGAGCAGAAAGATAATTTCTCCATCCTATCACTGTTATGTGAGATGTAACCTTCTAATCTTTGTGTCTGTTCTGTGCAGAGTGACAGGGAGAAGGCTGAAGGGCTTCCTGTTGCTCCATTCATGGACAGAGAAAAGGTCACCAAACCAACAGCTCAGATTGGATTCATCAAGTTTGTCCTCCTCCCCATGTTTGAGACTGTTATGAAGGTGAGTATTCAGGATAAAGTCAGGTTAGATTTATGGCTGTTATGGAAGTTTTCTGGAAGCTGGGGAAAGGAAAACTCAGGCAGTAGCTGATGTCTTATGCTGAAGAATTTAATGTAGACTTAATGCATCAAGGAGACCAGAAGGTGGAACAATATACAAAGGCCACCAGAGTACCATGAGCAATGGTCACCCACAAGTCTGAAGATGTCTCCCACAGCAGCCCAGTATATCTCCCTCTACTTGCATCACACATTCCAACAGCACATCCATGAATGGCTAGAATTGCTGTCACTCTCTATGTTACATGTAGGTGTTCGCATCCTATTGGATAGTTAAGCCTAAAGTATGCATAACTAAATTACATTGTGTCCTTACATCTTGCCACTTATGAAATATGCAAAAGAGAGGAAGTTGGTGCCTCTCTGTCTAGCACAACCGAGTTAGATATGAAAGTCCATGAGCGTAGACACTACAATTTACTGTTTGTTGGCCCTTTATCAATAACCTGACCTTGGGTACTGCTTAGAGAGAAGGGAGTATCTGTGGAATGAGGCAGGCCCCACTCTCCCAATGGTGTACAGAAGTAATATACACTATATACATTATATATAGTGGCATATACAGTAATGTGTGAGGATGGTCAAAAATTCCTCAATAATGGCAACTTATTGACAGCATCTGTCTGTGGTCCTGAAGATGTGGCTGGAGTAATTTGGCATTTTTAACTGTCTGAAAGCTGTTCACATTAAAAAAGCACCACATAGAAAGAGTGTTTTTAAATGACATGAAAAGTTTTATATTCATGTTCCTGATAATCTCACATCAAACCTATAATTAAGCCTAAAAACTCAACTTTGTGACTGACAATTCCTTTTTATTTAACATGTATTGCACCTTTTCACTGTCCATTTCATTGTGTATATATGGTGTCTTCAAATGGAACAGAAATAAGTTCCCTACAAATTTTAACAATGTCACAATGCGAAGTGATGTTTCATAATGATGACGATCAATATGTGACTAAATAAAATAGAGTAAACTAATTTTAACTCTATTCTGAGATAGTGTTGAGTTATTTGTACTCTACTCTACACACACACATTTTTTTATATCTACCGACTGATTGTCATGTTTTAAGCTCAGGGGACTGTGGGTGAATTTGAAAAGCTTCATGATTTTTTTAACTAGTTCATGGTTGGTTGAGGTTCTGCTTTGGAATATTGTACCTGTTGTAGAAACAGTCTTTCTTGATATCCTGAAGAATACTTGTCATTTTTCAGGTTCATGAAATAAAAAGTAACAGTGCATTACTCTACTGGATTGCTGGAGTTACCTCCCTTCACCTCATAAATTAACAAAATATGGAATATCTTTTACAAACAACATTTTACAAACAAAATTATATAAATCACAAACTTATTGCAGTGATGATACTGACAGTGTGTGTGTGTGTGTGTGTGTCAGCTGTTCCCACAGATCGAGGAGGCAATGGTGCAGCCACTCAGAGAGTCTAGGGACCGATATGAAGAACTCAAACAGATTGATGATGCCATGAATGAGGTTGGAGGATTTCTATAAGTGTACATATCATCTGTCCTTGATGCAGATTGTGGCTGATAACAATTAATGTTCTCTTCAGGTGCAGAAAAAAAAAAGTGAGAACTTGACCATGGGAGGGAAGAAGAAGTAAACATTTTTGAAAGGGTAGGAAAGAACTCTGGCCGTACTTCCTCCATCCATCTATCCATCAATCGAACTATGCATACATCTATCTTGGGCCATAGATGGATGCATAGTTGGATTCACCTACCCAGCCTACTATCTCCCTACATCCCACCTATCCATCAATCCACTTCACTTCCTCATGATGTCACATAGTTTTGTCAGTGTTGGGATCAGAGAGGCTAACTTAAAGGAACACGTTATGGGGAGATTTCTTGATGAATCCAATCTGTGTTTCAGAACCAGTGAGACTAGAGCATGGGAATGAAGCAATGTGACATAAAGTGGAGTCATCAGACACATTGGTTCATTATGGCCCATCACTCTGTCCTGTCCTCACTTGAGCCAGCTGAAGAGCAGTGGACCACCAGGATGTAATCTGGGAAAATTGGGTAGATTTCAATGAGTCACAGTAAAACTGAATTGAGTAGATCTGTGAGAGCAGCTCTTAGACAGCGTTACAAGCTAGTGATGAATTTAAGTGCAAGATGGACAATCCAAAGCCTTTTTCAGGGAGTCAACATTTGTACAGCACAGACTATTTCAGTGAAAAATATTTAGATATGTATCTTGCATTGTTTTCTTTATTTGAAATTACTTGTTTTGTAAAGATTGTACAGATTTTCAAGGCTATTTGTTCTTTGCTACAAAAAATAAAGGTATTACTTTAATTACAAACTCCTGTCTGAACCGTTGATGTTGCTGCTTATTATTGTTGAACTCCACTATCACACAATCATTATCCAAACCTCCTCTTTACTTAATACAAAATATATCTATAAAACAAATATGTTATATGAAGAGTGTTACACATTGGCTCTGTTGTGTCACAAGTAAGGAAGAAGTTCACAAAATGCAGCAGTTGAAATATTTATTTACAATGAAAATCTAACTTAAAGTAAACATGGTAATCAGTTCTGTCAGTGGTGTCTGTAGTGTGTGGGTGAGTGTATCCAAATCCAAAGATCAAACAATTATCAAGATGGTGCCCCTTCCATGTCCATGTGGCGGTGGACCTGGTGAAGGAGAGCAGAGAGAGACAAGAGCCTACTCTGCAGTCTTCTTAAATACTGGTCCGCACAGGTGTGCCACATCCCTGCTGATTACTATGGTCTGACTCCGCCTAGAGGAACCTCATATAAACACACAAGCACAACACCACAGCAGAACAACTCCAGGGTTGTCACAAGAGAAAAGCAGTAAAATGTGTAATATTCTCCTTTATGTAAGTAAGTAAATAAGTACGGACATGTTACATTTGTATGTCATAATAGGTAGGCAAGAGGGTAAATGCCCTGGGTTGCTGACAAAATTTCAGTCAGTTGCTTCGAATGTGTAGCAAACTACATTTTCATATTACAAAATGTAATTTCAATTTCATGTTCTTATTTTGCGCACCATGAAGTTATAAAAACATGACACATCAGATTCAGCAAAAACTTCTAACATCACAAAAGTTTGAGAATGCAAGCGTAAACATAATGAATGTTGCTTGTGCATATTGGAACAAACTTGCACAAGACAGCAAAATAGCACAATTAACACCCAAAATAGCATAAACAACACTCTTATAATACTATATAAGGCTTCGTACCCGTTATGCCAGGACGTGTAGTAAGAAGAATGGTAAATAGACTATTTATATCACACTGAAGCAGTGCATGCTAAAAATAACAGCAGCATTTCACCATATTTAGCTACAAAACGTTTAAAAATTGGTGTATTTTTTAAAGTCACTTCTTACCAGATTTACAGCAATATTTGTGATCTTTGTCACATTTAAATTAATGCAATGTTAAATATAATTAAATTTAAACCTAAATGTTAAATACTAAACCTAAATGTTACATCTAGATATTAAATCCGAATTTAAATGCTAAATCTAAATATCTCAAAATATTTAGCTAATATGCAAATTCACACTGGCCGTACGACAGCTCTCTGTAAGTTTCTTTTACAACTCGCTAATGCTAATATAGAGGTGGGTATGCTACATGAGTTAGAAAAGAAACTTACCGAGTGCTGTGGTAGCTTTGTAGTACATCCTGTCACTACCGCTGAAGATGCATTGCTGAAATTCTGAATTTAGATTAAACATTCAAGATTTAGATATATATTTAACATTTTGATTTAGATTTGATATTTAGAGTTATATGTAACATTTATATTTAAGATTTAGGTTAAACATTTAACATTATATTTAATACATATTTTAAAGAAAAATGAAAGCAAACAAAAGTTCACAAATATTGCTGTAACTCTTAAAAAGTAACTCTAAAAAATGCAAACCACTTTTTTAACCATTTTGTGGCTAAATATGGTTAAATGTTGCTGTTACTATTAGAATGTGCCGCTTTACAATCTGTACTCCATACTTATCAACCACTCAAAGTGCTTTACAGTACAAGTTGCATTCAATAAGCTTCTCTGCTAGAATACTATTGTATTTACTGTCTTAGGTAAACTAGATCTGTTTGTTTGTAATGTTTTATCTTACCTTGAATTGTATGAGCATGGATTTTGTTTCTCTCAAGTGTTTCAGAGTTAAAGAGAACCAATTAGAGTTAAAGTGCTTACATTTTATTCCAATTCTGTCAAGGGCTAAATTCTATTTTACTTTCTACCTGTGAGGTAAATAGACGTTGTCCTGAATCAGTTTTTGGTAAATTAAGAGATTTTGTTAAACTCACCTCTTCACTAATTAAAGTGACAAGTGTCTCTTGCTGTTGAGCTCTGCTGTGTTTCTATTGCTGGGCCATTACCACCTGGTGCCTGATTTGACTCATTAGCAGGGGGTCAGCTCAGCTGTAGCCAATCATCATCAACTGAATGCTGCTCTGTTTCCTTTTATTTGAATATGTGTATACTTTCCGTCCCTGTTCACATATCTACTCATAGATACTATAGGCCTCGCACTCGTTCACAACATTACCATAACCTTTCCTCTCTTATCTATCCGACCCGCTCCACACATACCCAACACCTTGTCACAGGGGAACTGCCAGTCAGCTACACGGGTGTGACACTCAACAGTCAACTCTCCCTTACTGCCAACATTACTGCAACAACCCGCTCGTGTAGATTCATGCTGCACAACATCAGGAGAATACTTCCCCTTCTCACTCAGGAGGCAGCCTGTACCAGGTTCTGGTCCAGGCTTTTGTCATCTCACGCCTAGACTACTGCAACTCCCTCCTGGCTGGTCAACCTGCTAGTGCCATCCAACCTCTGCAGCTCATCTAGAATGCAAAGGCTTGACTGGTCTTTAACCTACCTAAGTGCACTCACACTACTCAGCTCCTCCGCTCCCTTCACTGGTTACCAGTAGCTGCCCGCATCCGTTTCGAAAAAACTAGTTATTGCGTACCTTGCTGTGAACGGATCAGGTCCAGTCTACATCCAGAACATGGTCAAACGTTACACCCCAGCCCGTCCACTCCGGTCCGCATCTCACTGTGAGCTAGCCAAATCACAACTGTTTGCTGTCCTGGCTCCTAAATGGTGGAACGAGCTCCCCATTGGTTGAATGCACTTATTGTAAGTCGCTTTGGATAAAGCGTCAGCTAAATGAATTGTGATGTAATGCAATATTGAATAATAGTTTATTAATAAGTCATTATTAATAAAGACCAGTTTAAGTCCTCATGGTGTTACGCTAAGAGTTTGCTATCGTTGCTAATAACTCCAGTTGAATATTCTTTGCTGAAATTTTAAGAATTTCTTTTAACATTTGAATATCACATATTCAATGTTAACTGGTCAAGCTGTCAAATTTCCTGTAACTGTTAAGTGCTGTTTAATTAAGACAAAGCGTGCCACCGGCCCTATGTAACAGAGCTTGTACCTGGCTGTTACTGCCAAGCATTTCAGACTAAGTTGGATAAGAGAGCCTGAGAAAGAGCCACACCAAGCTGCCAGCCCTGTGAATTTATAGAACCCCTATACCCACCATAGTTTTGGTTAGGCTAGTGTACGACTAAAACTACACTACAAGGTTTCTGCCAGTGCAACACCATAGCCAATCACAAACTTGTGATTGGCTATGGTGTTGCACCATTTGGTCTGGAATCCTTCTATTCCAGACCAAACAATGGAGAACCCTTGTGTAGAACAGTTTATTTCTTCATTAGCACAGATCCTGACCCCTGGCCATCCTGAATTCATCAGCAAGCTGAACTTCAGTGAGTGTAGGAAAGAACTAGACTCAATACTTAATGACAGGTTTGATGCACAGACAGCATCCAAGGTTCCATTCTTGAGATGTTTTCTTTTAAATTTCCACAGGCAAACCAACCTTGCTTGTCAGTCCAAAGCAGCCCTAGAACAGGAGGTAAAAGCCCTTAGAGCGCAAAATGCTCTTCTCCTCCAGGAGGCTCAAACGGCTAATAAGAAAGCTGTGCGCTACTTAGAAGACCTGCACTCAGGGGAGTCAGATCTTTGTTTGTCGGAATATGCTAAATCAGTTAATTAAAATCAGAGTGTCTTTCCCTATATCAGTCGTTCAGCCGATGTGATTCAGGTTATTCCTATTCACACTCCAGTAGTGAAAGGTTAACTTCCTGTCATGATTATGAACTCTGGACTCTTATTTTCTGGACTTTGCCTACTGATTAAGGAGAGTTTTGGTTTTTATTATCAATTCTTTGTTTTTATTTGACCTTTACCTGTGTTTCCTTGGTCCCACTCTGTGTCCCACTCTGTTGAGATTTGTTTCATTCTGTGTTTAGATTTGTGTTCCACTCTGTTTCCTTTTTTATTTTGAAAGTTTATGTTGTGTTTCTGTTCAATTTACTTCCTGCCTTGATTTGTTTCACCTGTTTGTTCTGTGCCACCTCTCTCTAGTTTGTCATCGGTTCAGTTTGTATTCAAGTCAAGTCCTCAGTTCTGTCTTTGTCAGTTTGCTGTCTTCATGCTGCCTCACATCACCCACCTAGATCCTGCACTTTTGTGTGAGTTGTTTGTGTTTCCCTGGTTTTTGATGCGTCTTTCAGTTTAGCCCTTTTTAATGTTTTCTAGTTTTCAGTGGCACGCATTGCAGTTTTGCCTTGGGTTGGAGCCATGGCTTCATTCTGTATAGTACCAGCATTTATTTGAGTATACAGGACTTCTTTTATACAAGGGAATACAGTAGTCATATCAGAAACTTCACAAAGGCTATAATAAAAGACACAGACCCACACCGACACACATGCACACTTAACAAAAAACAGCAGGTAAAAAAACCTTCCCAATTCGGATGACTGGTCTACTCAACATCAATATTGCTGAGGATCCAGCAGAAAATAAATGTAAAACGTATTATCTCCACGACATAGAATGACAAAACTATATGTCTCATATGCCAACAGACAGTAGCCTTGCCAAAGTGTGGCAACTTAGAGCAACATCATGCTACCACCCATGTGTAGCATGAGGGAAAGCGGGGAAAATGAGGGATCGCAACAACACCACCTGGGGATTTTCACCTCCAGGAAATAACTAAACTCTTTTGTGCAACAGCACAGGTTCGTTTATATCACGGGGCAAGAGACGTGTTTTACTCGTAGAAAAGAACTTTAATTTAAAGGGGACATAGCATGCCCATTTTACCACAAGTTGATATGGTTCCTTGGGGTCTTAATGAAATGTCTGTAACATACTTTGGTCAAAATACCACAAGGATCATTTAAAACAGCACCCTTTTTACCCTGTATAAAACAGCCCTCCACAGAGTGACCTGTTTTGAGCCAGCTCCCCCCTCCCTCCTCTCCCCCATGATTTTAAATGATATAAATTACATATTTTATATGATGTAAATTATCAAATATGCATCCCATACTTTGTATTCCCCTTCTGTTGTCCTGGATCTTTAATTTTCCCAATCACATAATTAAATGTCCCCCTCTGCCCATCCACTACAAGCACACAAGCAGATAGGCAGAGAGAGAAAGAGAGGGGTGGGGGGGGGCTATGAAGACCATCATTTACCCCCGAACCCCGACATTCAACGGGTACAACAACAAGCGGAGAAAGCAGAATCGCGGGCTGACCTTATATATACAGTCTATGGGGCTGACCAGCGGAGAAATGCACGTCCCGTGTGAACAGCCAGGCGGCTGCGCGCTTGAGAACAGCGCTGCGCTGCCTCGCTGCGTCCGGTGTAAACCCGGCGTAACGAGTGGGGGGGCTCTGTGTGTTTGTGCCAGTGTTACAGTAGTGCTGAACACTGCGGAAGTCTTCCACACTGCTGGCTGTGTGGCGTTGACACAAATTCCAGCTCACGCATGGGAGAGCGAGCGGTCGCGCCCGAGCAGCTGCTGCAGCCTCCCAGTCCCAACGATCCAGACAAATGCCACAAGTGAGTGAATCGCGGCTGACCAGCGCGGAAAAATGCTCGTCCCGTGTGAACAGCCAGGCGTCTGCGCGCTTGAGAACGGCGCTGCGCTGCCTCGCAGCCTCGCAGCCTCGCAGCATCCGGTGTAAACCCGGCGTAACGAGTGTGGGGGGGCGGGGGGGATGAGGTGGGGGGTGGGCCAAGGCCATGTAGGGAGACTTCCAGTTCCTTGTTACGACACAATACACAGGAAGCTCATTCGAGTCACTCAAGCATGACGTTTCTGACTTAGAGGAACCATAACAAAACACGCGAGTGTTTTTTTTTCCAGAGTTTTTGGGTTGGTAGACATGCCAGATACCCACATTAATCTGTAGAAGCACTAACAAAGTGGAATTTGCATGCTATGTCCCCTTTAATGTAAGTATGTATGGTAGACTCCTAATTTCCGATTTGCATCATGGCAAAGAAGTGATACAAATACACATTGGCTATGGTCTGCTCAGCTCTAAAATTAATTCAGGCTAAGAATTACTTGTTTACACATTACACAATTAATTAGTCATGTTGCCAGAATAGCACACAAAACCAGGAAAATTTGATATGGAAGCATTAGAATATTGTCAATACATTCTAATTAAGAGTAATTTTGTTAAATATGCAGTTTTAGACCTGTAGGTCATCGTTTTGTCGACTTTTCATTTGTCCAGTCCGGTTTTAAAACAGAGCTTCTACAAACTGAGGGAGAGTTTGTATATAAATACATCACAACTATTATAGCTTAATTTAAATTTGAACATGACATAATACCTGACAGTGTTGATTTGTTAACTGTTTTATTCTATCACTGCAGATCAGAATAACATGAGAAGAAATAAAAACTAAAGCCTATGATGTCTTTTATTAAAAAATTATCCACACTGTTCAATATTTCTATGATTATAAATGAACATGAACAGACTGAGCTCATCACACATTAACATCTTCTCTTCTCTCTGCTTTGGCAGACATAACTTTAAAAAAATTTTCCCATCATTGATTATAGTTTGTTCATCATCAGACAAAAATCTAAAATACTCCGTAATAACCTAAATAAACCCCCCCTGTTTATTTATAGTTTATATTTAGCCTTATACTTTAAGGTCAAAATGTACACTACCGTTTGGGGTCACCCAGACAATTTCGTGTTTTCCATGAAAACTCACACTTTTATTTATCAAATGAGTTGCAAAATGAATAGAAAATATTTTTTTTTTTCAGATTTTTATTTGAAATATTAATTTTGTTCTTCAAACTTTGCTTTCGTCAAAGAATGCTCCATTTGCAGCAATTACAGCATTGCAGACCTTTGGCCTTCTAGCTGTTAATTTGTTGAGGTAATCTGTAGAAATGTCACCCCCCGCTTCCTGAAGCACCTCCCACAAGTTGGATTGGCTTGATGGGCACTTCTTGCGTACCGTACGGTCAAGCTGCTCCCACAACAGCTCAATGGGGTTGAGATCTGGTGACTGCGCTGGCTGCTCCATTACAGACAGCATACCAGCTGCCTGCTTCTTCCCTAAATAGTTCTTGTATAATTTGGAGGTGTGCTTTGGGTCATTGTCCTGTTGTAGGAGGAAACTGGCTCCAATCAAGCGCTGTCCACAGGGTATGGCATGGCGTTGCAAAATGGAGTGATAGCCTTCCTTATTTAAAATCCCTTTTACCTTGTACAAATCTCCCACTTTACCAGCACCAAAGCAGCCCCAGACCATCACATTACCTCCACCATGCTTGACAGATGGCGTCAGGCACTCTTCTAGCATCTTTTCACCTGTTCTGCGTCTCACAAATGTTCTTCTGTGTGATCCAAACACCTCAAACTTTGATTCGTCTGTCCATAACACTTTTTTCCAATATTCCTCTGTCCAATGTCTGTGTTCTTTTGCCCATATCAATATTTTCTTTTTATTGGCCAGTCTCAGATATGGCTTTTTCTTTGCCACTCTGCCTAGAAGGCCAGCATCCCGGAGTCGCCTCTTCACTGTAGACGTTGACACTGGCGTTTTGCGGGTACCATTTAAAGAAGCTGCCAGTTGAGGACCTGTGAGGCGTCTATTTCTCAAACTAGAGACTCTAATATACTTGTCTTCTTGCTGAGTTGTGCACCGGGGCCTCCCTCTTCTCTTTCTACTCTGGTTAGAGCCCGTTTGTGCTGTTCTCTGAAGGGAGTAGTACACACCGTTGTAGGAAATTTTCAGTTTCTTTGCAATTTCTCGCATGGAATAGCCTTCATTTCGAAGAACAAGAATAGACTGGCGAGTTTCACATGAAAGTTCTCTTTTTCTGGCCATTTTGAGAGTATAATCGAACCCACAAATGTGATGCTCCAGATACTCAACTAGCTCAAAGGAAGGCCAGTTCTATAGCTTCTCTCACCAGCAAAACAGTTTTCAGCTGTGCTAACATAATTGCACAAGGGTTTTCAAGGGTTTTCTAATCATCCATTAGTCTTCTAAGGCGATTAGCAAACACAATGTACCATTAGAACACTGGAGTGATAGTTGCTGGAAATGGGCCTCGATACACCTATGTAGATATTTCATTAAAAACCAGACGTTTCCACCTAGAATAGTCATTTACCACATTAACAATGTATAGAGTGTATTTCTGATTAATTTAATGTTATCTTCATTGAAAAAAACAGTGCTTTTCTTTGAAAAATAAGGAAATTTCTAAGTGACCCCAAACTTTTGAACGGTAGTGTATATCAGTTTTCTCTTTTCTACATATGTGATCATTTACGATGTTTCTTTTGTATGTTGCTTTTACCAACCTGACCGGCAAATTTCAGCATTTCTTCACATATCCAATTAGGAGCTTCATTCATAGTTGTGCAGATGTCGCTTATAATTAACGACTCCACCTCGATCACATGAATGCGCTCGTAGCTTGATATTTGAGGGTTGGATATCTAAAATTTTGAACACTCTTTTGCACTGAAAATAGATTTTGAAATTGTTGAAAAAGACATTGCAAGACAGGAGGCCTTCATGCTCATGTTCACTGAGAAAGACAATGTCATGTCTTTGGACGATTATACTATAATAACAAGGTTTCAGAATGGTGTTCATTTATAATGAGACAACAAACACCAAATATAGTAACAAAGTATATACTCAGTGGGCTAGACTGAGGCATGAAACTCCCGGGCTGAAAATGAGTCCCACTCTGGCCCTGCCATAACTACTGCCCATGCCAGACTCTTAAGCCAGATGCTTTATGAGTTGCTGGATAAATCGACTGTTATTTCTCATAGGATTGATAATATTGTATATACTGTATTTACTCTGGCTGGCAGCCTTTATATGATCACCTCTTTAAGATAAGGGACAACAATTTTGTGAATGGTTTATCTGAATCTCTGTGTGACAATGCACTACAACCACCCAGACCAGAACAATCTCAGCCTATGGTTATCTCCTCATAGATTATAAAGCTAAGACACAAGATAATTTGAGACTCAGAACAGCCTTGCTGTCCGATCGATCATGCCTAAAAGAAAAAGGAAAAATGCTGAATATATATATCTGAAACATGGAAACCACTCCAAAAATGTTGTATCTTGGATGTGTCAGAGTGAAATTATTGTTAACAATCATACAGTCAGTGGCTAACACTTGGCCAACACTGATTTGTTCAAATGTGTCACTACACCTGGGGATGTTATTATTTTTTTTTTATTATTCTGTATCGTTTAAAAAATTTGATTTCTAAACTCTAATGTTAAATACGTTTTAAAAATGCATATTCATCTTCCCATAGTGATTTATTTGAAATTATTACATAACATTCATCAACTTCATTATACATTGTAACCCATATTGTACACATATAAAAATGATATCCGCTGCATACATTAGGTTGTATTTTGTTAACAAATGGACAAACCATAGCACTATTACAAACACGATTTCCGTACATCTTTAACAACTGTGTGTAAGGCACACCTCTTTGTATATGGCATAGAAAAAACACACAATGCTGGCCGCATGTGACAGCGTAATCATTCTGAACCTTTCTTTTTGAATAAGACAAATACGCAGGTGGAAACTTGTCAGGAGGGTTGCCAAAGCTGTCAAAAAAAATCTTTGTATTTAGTAGTGGTGCACCGATGTATCAGCCGTATATCGGTAGCGGCCGATATTCGCCTCGTTTACTGCCATCGGCGTATCGGTAATAAACTTGACTTTCACCGATAACATTGGCCGATATTCATTGGTATGTTTTCTGCAGCCTGCCAATCTGGCATCCAGATTATGGTACACTGACTCCGGGTTTACACCGGGCGCTGAAGCGCCGCGCAGCGCCAAGGAAAGCCAGGCGCCTCCCATCCACCCCCCTTAAACCTTTGTGCGGTTCACATGGGCTGCGATGCGCCGCGCCAGCGCCCTTCACCGATGGTTTCGGCGTGCGAGCGAGCGTATCGCGCCAGGAAACAGACTGAAAAATGATTTTAAATGATTACAAATTACATATTTTATATGATATAAATGATCAAATATGCATCCCATACTTTGTATTCCCCTTCTGTTGTCCTGGAGTTTTAATTTTCCCAATTTTCCCAATCACATAATTAAATGTCCCCCTCTGCCCATCCACTACAGCCACACAAGCAGTCATATAGATAAAAAGAGAGAGAGGGGGGGGGCTAAAGGCTTGCTTGGAGAATACGTCATTTACCCCCGACACCCGACATTGAACGGGTTACATACAACAACAAGAAGAGAATCGCGGGCTGACCGGCGCGGAGAAATGCGGGTCCGGTGTGAACAGCCAGGCGGCTGCGCGCTTGAGAATGACGCTGCACGGCGCGGGGCGGCGCTTCAGCGCCCGGTGTAAACCCGGCGTTACACACCAAGAAGGCCACATGCCAATGCAACAAGGAAGTGCACATGCGCAACATGTACTACATACAAACAGCAGAGACAATGTCGGCAGCGTCGGCTGTGTGGGATTTCTTCACTGTCTCAGAGAAAGATCGCCGTTTAGCAATTTGCAAGACATGTTCAGCCGACATTTCAAGAGGGGGTAATACCACCAAGGATTTCAACACCACAAATCTGAAGGCTCATTTGAAAAGCAGACACATTGATGAATACAAGTAATTATTCAAGTAATAAACAAATATCGGTATCGGCTATCGGCTAGATTGTTGTTTTAAATATCGGTATCGGCCAAGAATTTCCATATCAGTGCATCCCTAGTATTTAGTAATATAAATAGCCAGCCAATTCTCCCCGGGCATGTAAGACAAATTTTTATTTACAATCAACATTGCAGGGAGTTTACAAACTCGTTTGTTGCATGCTCGAACCCCAAGAAATTTGTTCTGTTAAGTTCACCTGGATATCAGAAAGATATCCTGGTTATGTTGAACTCGCTTCGTAGTACAGGCCCCGCCCCTGTACTACTAACTTATTCACTGCTAACACAAATGTGTGTCTATAAACAGAAAAGATAAGTGAATGTACAATGCAGTGGCGGCTGCTTATAAAGATTTTGGGGGGGGGCAACCAAACTGGAGCCAGACTCAACAAACACAACACACAATATGACAATCCTGTAGCCTTCATCGCGCTGCTGAACAATGCTAAGCCTCCCGCAAAATGTAGCCTCATTGTGTTGGCTAAATGACTGTGGCAACTTTCATGCAATTTGCATTTTTCATGGAGACGTTTTAGGTCTCGCACCTCCGTTATTGTCCACAGTACCTCCAGGCCGACACTTTGAAACAGCAAACAGGGGAAGCTATAAAAGACATTACTTACACCACATCCAGTTAGCCACCTCTGTTTCTCAAGAGCGGGAGAAGCCCAGAGTGTGAGCTCGTCCTGTAAGCTCGTCCTTATAACTTGCCGGCTACTGAATCTTTAAATCGGGTCGGTCAGGACCAAGCTCCTTTATCCTGTTTTTTTCTTGTTGGGGTGTTTTTGTAAAGAAATCACCGGATTTGCCTCTTTGTCTCTCTCTCTTTGTCTTGTAGGAATGGCTTCCAGTATGAAGCCAGGGGGTAGATGCTCCTCTCAAGAGAGTTATGCTTGGGCCTGGAAGCAGCATATACTAGAGCCAAATAGGCAGGCCTTAGTATTGGTTGTATTCATTGTGTATTTTACACTGCATTTGCACATCTGCACTTGCACTTGACTAGTGACAACAATAATCACCAGGTGAAGACTTTTAGTCATGTGTCCTTCTTCCACCAATGGGCCCAATACTACAGACCTTACATCGTCAGAAAATAACAGGGTTAACGATACATTTTTTCTTAGAGATAGTTTTGAGTATTGTCCAGTTCTAAGAGCATTTCTCTGATATTGTTGTTGATTCTGTCCTACGTCCTTGTCTTTATTGTCTATCAATGCCAGGGTCTTGAAAATGACGTGAAATGTAAGGCTTTATCTTTGTATCTTAAGAAGTACAAGTCAGATTTTTTTCAAGAGTGTCATTCAACATCTGATGTGTCTAACTTCTGGAGGTCACAATGGGGAGACGATATATGGTTAGCACATGGATCAGAACACTCATCTGGGGTAAGAACCTTTAAACATAGATTTGATGGGAATACTCTAGAGACCAATATTAATCCCTCAGCTCACTTTATTATATTGATAATAGCCATAAATAACCTTAGAATAATTATTGTTAACATCTATGGTGTTGTGAATATTATACCTTAAGTGCGACACCATTAAATGGTGTGCCTTTGGGCATTCAATATAACATTGGTTATCCAAAAAAATATTGAATATTAACATTAAAAATATTAATTAAATAATAACTTTAGTTCATTAAAGTTACCTCGGGGCACCACCCTTCGAAGGAAGGGAAAAGATAGTGTAGTGGACACGTGATAAGACAGAATTCACCAAAGACTGTTACATTGGTTTACACTAATTGATTGCACTATGTGGTTTGCACGCTTACACACCCTGTAAGGAGCTGTGGGGTTACCAGGGTAACAAGGGCACTGGGAGTGGTTAAAAGCGGATGTTTTGGTGACAACCGGAAGTTCTCTGTAGCGGTAAAATGTTTGTGAAATAAAACGCACACCAAGAGGTGCACAAAACAAGAGATCTCCTGACTACTTCATCCCATCGACTCCTACATTGGTGACCTTGATTTTCTCTGGACGTATCCAGAGACGGACATGGTGACGAACGCAGTCTCGCTTAAGCTCCCGGAGTTTTGGGAATCGCAAGCATCAGCATGGTTTGCTCAGACAGAGGCGCAGTTTGCGCTGAGAGACATTACAGCAGATACCACGAAGTATTATTATGTCGTTGCAGCTCTCAATAGCGCAACAGCGGGCAGAGTGGTGAGAATACTGGAGAATCCTCCGGAGCACGATAAATATGGTGCGTTGAAGGCTCACCTGTTGAAGGCTTTTGGGCTTTCCGACTCCGAGCGTGCACGCCGGCTTCTTTCGCTAAACGGTCTCGGCGACTGCAAGCTGAATTAATGGATAAGATGCTGTCTCTCCTGGGAAGCCACAAGCCGGATCTTCTGTTCACGGAGCTGTTCCTGCAGCAGCTGCCGACTCAGGTGCGGTCTGCTTTGGCCAACACTATCATCACGGATTGCCGGGCGTTGGCTGAGGAAGCCGATAAGTTTTTCCTGGCGGGGCAACAGAGCTGCGCGGCTGCGTGGGACTCATCCTGTGACTGTCCATGGCGGCAGGGGGAGACAGCCGTTGTCAGCGCCGCAGCGGTTAAGCGGCAACAAAGCTCCCACCTGTGTTTATACCATGCACGATTTGGTTCCAAAGCTAAAAGGTGTTGTTCCCCATGCAGTTTCAACAGGACGGGAAACAGCTTGGCCGGCACCCACTAGCTGCCATGGGCGCCGGCCGGACATGCAGTTTATTCCAGATACAATATCTGGGCGGTGCTTTCTGTGCGACACAGGGGAGCAGAAGAGCATTTTGCCTGCATCACGAGTGGACATGCTGACTGACAGGCATGGGCCCCTGCAGGAAGCTGCCAACGGCAGCCCCATCCGCACTTACGCAATAAGGTACGTGGAGCTGTGTTTTGGGGACCAACTTTTCAGCTGGGACATTATAACGGCAAAGGTTACTGTTCCCCTGCTAGGGGCAGATTTCCTGTGTGCTTATGGGTTGTTAGTGGATATCAAGGGCCACAGCCTAATTGATGCAGTGACTTTTTGTTCATATGCCTGCTCACTCGGAGTATCAGACTTTGTGGGACTGTCCAGCATTGTACCGGCCACGGACGAGTTCCACCGCCTCCTGGTACAGTTTCCAAGTTTAACAAAGCCCACTTTCTCATCCAACACCACCAAACATGGCGTGGAACATCATATGTCTACAGCAGGCCCACCAGTTCACAATCGGAGCCGGCGCCTAGACCCAGTAAAGCTGGTTATTGCTAAGGCTGAGTTTGAGAGAAGGATACCCGATCGTTATCCTGTCCCGCACATCCAGGACTTGTCTGCCCGTCTGGCTGGTAAAGTCATATTTTCCAAGGTGGACCTAGTCCGTGGCTATCACCAGGTGCCTGTGCACCCACTGGACGTACCCAAGACAGCGGTTATCACACCATTTGGCCTTTTCGAATTCCTTCGGATGCCATTCGGTCTTAAAAATGCAGCACAGACTTTCCAGCGACTGATGGATACAGTACTGAGGGACCTACCTTTTTTATTTGTTTATCTGGATGATATACTGGTGGCTAGTACTTCTAAGACAGAACACACGTCTCACCTATTGACACTCTTTGAGCGACTCAATCAACATGGCCTGATTATAAACCCAGCCAAGTGTCAGTTTGGGCTGATGGCTATTGACTTCTTGGGACACCGCATTACTAAGGACGGTGCAGTTCCTCTCCCTTCAAAGGTGGATGCTGTCACAAATTTCCCACGCCCACTCTCAGTGAAGTCTCTGCAGGAGTTTTTGGGCATGGTGAACTTTTACCACCGCTTTCTTCCGCAGGCAGCACAGCTAATGCGACCCCTTTATGAGGCCCTGAAGGGTAAAGCGGCCAGGCACGCAGTGATTTGGACTGATGAAAGGAATAAAGCGTTTGATGATGCCAAGGCAGCTTTGGCTAATGCGACGATGCTGGCACACCCGCACCCAATGTTCCGATATCCATCACGAGTGATGCTTCTGACTATGCAGTTGGAGCGGTGCATGAGCAGTGGGTCAATGGGGCCTGGCAGCCGCTTGCCTTTTTCAGCAGACAGCTGCGCCCCAATGAGCGGATTTACAGTACCTTCGATAGGGAGCTGCTAGGCCTCTATCTCACCATCCGACACTTTGGTTTCCTGCTAGAGGGCCGAAGTTTCACAGCGTATGTGGACCACAAGCCGTTGACTTTCGCCATGGTTAAAGTGGCAGAGCCGTGGTCTGCTCACCAGCAGCGCCAGCTTTCCTTCATATCGGAGTTATCCACAGATATACAACATGTGGCAGGCAAGCACAACCCAGTGGCTGACTGCCTCTCCCGAGCGGTTACTGGAGACGTCCAATTTGGTGTGGACTATGATTGCATGGCAGCAGATCAAATTTCTGATCCAGATCAGGCGCTGAGGACGGCTGAGACAGGACTGAGGTTGGAGGATGTTGCTTTTGGTACTGCTGGCACTACACTCCTGTGTGATGTTTCCACAGGCCACACACGACCAGTCGTTCCCACAGGATGGAGACGACAGATTTTTGACGCTTTCCATGGCCTGTCACACCCAGGAAAAAGGTCATCCCAGAAGTTGGTAGCAGCAAAGTTTGTCTGGCATGGTCTTAAAAAGGATGTGCGGAAGTGGGCTGAAACATGTGTGGTGTGCCAGCGCTCTAAAGTCCACCGCCACACTAAGGCCCCCCTGGCACAATTCTTAGTACCCGAAAGAAGGTTCAACCATGTTAACCTGGACCTGGTTGGGTCCCTGCCCACCTCTCAGGGGTTCACACACCTTCTCACCATGGTGGACAGAACCATTCATGGCCGGAAGCTGTCCTGTTGGTTTCAACAGCAGCAGCTGATGTGGCTCGGGCATTTATCATCACCTGTGTCGCTCGGTTCGGCGTTCCATCTGACATTTCTTCTGACCGGGGCCCGCAGTTTACATCTGGGCTCTGGAACACTGTGGCAGAGAGCCTGGGGACGAAGCACCACCGCACCACAGCATACCACCTGCAGGCTAACGGGCTGTGCGAGCGGTTCCACCGTTCTATGAAAGCTGCTCTACGCGCCAGCCTCAAGGACAGTAACTGGGTCGACAGGCTTCCATGGGTCATGTTGGGGCTTAGGACCGCCCCTAAGGAAGACCTACAAGCTTCATCTGACGAGTTGGTTTATGGCCAGCCATTGAGAGTCCCTGGGGACTTTGTTCCTGACACTACAAGTTTCTTGGTCAGCAGCACAACAACGAGGTACGCTCCTGGACAATGCCAAGGTTTTCGCACCAGTTCCCACATCGCAACACAGCATCCCTCGTTCTCATATCCCTGTCAAACTTCATGTGTTCATTCGTCAGGATGCTCATCGCGGGCCCTTTCAACATCCCTATGATGGTCCATTTCGTGTCATTGAGGCTGGGACCAAAACTTTTATCGTGGACATTGGCGGTAAACCAGAACAGGTATCGGTGGACCGGCTGAAACCTGCCCACTTGGACCTAACTCAACCTACTGAGGTAGCTAAGCCTCCACGGCGGGGGCGCCCTCCTGCTCACCCCCCGGGCCACCGCACAGCCCTTTGTGTTCCTCCAGTTAAACCCCCGACTTCATCCCCTGCTCATGTTTTACGGAGCCGTGCAGGTCGGGTGATTCGAGCCCCAACGCGTTAACTTTGTGTGTGAATTCTGGGGGGACGTATGTAGTGGACACGTGATAAGACAGAATTCACCAAAGACTGTTACATTGGTTTACACTAATTGATTGCACTATGTGGTTTGTACGCTTACACACCCTGTAAGGAGCTGTGGGGTTACCAGGGTAACAAGGGCACTGGGAGTGGTTAAAAGCGGATGTTTTGGTGACTCCCGGATGCTCTCTGTAGCGGTAAAATGTTTGTGAAATAAAATGCACAAAACGAGAGATCTCCTGACTACTTCATCCCATCAACTCCTACAATAGCCAATTTATCGATTAAGTCTCATGAAAGTAATAACTACAAATTTGGAACTCTGATTATAATTAAATTAATAACAACCAAAATTACCATATAGTCAATCAATCAATCAATCAATCAAATTTTCTTTGTATAGCCCATATTCACAAATCACAATTTGACTCATAGGGCTTTAACAAGGTGTGACATCCTCTGCCCTTAACCCTCAACAAGAGTCAGGAAAAAGTACTTTTAAAAAAACCCTTTTAACAGGGTAAAAAGAAGGTAGAAACCTCAGAGAGAGCCACATGTGAGGGATCCCTCTCCCAGGACGGACAGAAGTGCAATAGATGCCACGTGTAACTGAGAACATCAGAAAGATAAGGGTGTTTGCAGCATTGATTAGAATAAACACTTTGTAGCATAATGGAAGGTCAATTAATTTATGGATTATTGTCAGTAATGGTCGAGTATCTGAGGAGAAATATTGTATATCAAGAAGTCTTGTTGTAATCATAGTCCATGGTCAGCAGCCACCACGATCATGATCCACCATCAAGATCGGATGCCACCATAGTCCACAGTCATTGTCCACTGAGGTGGCAATGACTCAGTGGCAATGACGATTGAGGTGGCAGGATCCACCATCAGCTGCAACCTCAATCGTGGTCCACCGCCACTATCAGATGCCAACACGATACAGGGTCCGCCATTATTATCACGATCAGCCAGCACGATACAGAATCCACCATACAGGATCCACCATTACAATCATGATCTCTGATACGCGATCCACCATCATAATCCACGATGCAGCCGTGGCCCTGGATCTGCGGACGATAAGGCAAAGGGACTCCGGGGAAGAAGTCAAGTCAGTAACATGTATTGATGAGATATTCATTTCTTTGATGTGATAAGGATGGAGAAGAGGAAGGACAAGCTGGGAAGAGAAGCTCTGTGTGTCATGTGTCCCCCGATATTCTAGACATATAGCAGCATAACTAAGAGCAGGTCTAAGACAAGCCTGAACCGGCTCTAACTATAAGCTTTATCATAAAGGAAGGTTTTAAGCTACTCTTAAACGTACAGATGGTGTCTGCCTCCCGAACTGAAAGTGGGAGATGATTCCACAGGAGAGGAGCTTGATAGCTGAAAGCTCTGGCTCCTACTCTACTTTTAGAGACTTTCGGGACGACAAGTTATCCTGAATTCTGGGAGCGCAGTGCTCTAGTGGGTTGATATGACCAGAATCACATTGGCTGAACAACTGATGTAAGGCGGTGCCTTCTAATCTAAGTTTTAACAATCCCTCCTTGTGTCAATAGAGATCTGACTCTGCTGAGGGCAGGTCTTCTAGATAGTGCAGGGCTTTCTTATTACCCGTTTGAACCTCCTGGAGGAGTAGAGGATTTTTCACTCCTGGGGCATTTACCTCTTGTTCCACGGCTGCTTTGCTCTGACAGGCAAGGTTGGTTTGCCTGTGGAAATTTAGAATCAAACATCTCAACAATGGACCCTTTGATGCTGTTTGTGCATCACACCTGTCATTAAGTAGAGAATCTATTTCTTTCCTACACTCACTGAAGTTCAACTTGCTGATGAATACAGGATGGCCAGGGGTCAGGCTCTGTGCTAGGGAAGAAACAAACTGTTCTATACAGGGGTTCTCCATTGTTGGGTCTGTAATAGGAGGGTTAGATTTACAAGTTTTATAAATCAACAAAGCAGTGTGGTTGGCTTTGGTGTTGCACTGGCAGACACCTTGTAGTGTAGGTTTGGTTGTACACTAGCCTAACCAAAAGAAATATGGTGTAAATCAGTTCACCAAATTTTTAGGTACGCTAACTGATATGCAGGGCAGTGACAGTTAGGGGTTCTATAAATTCACAGAGCTGGAAGCACACTGTGGCTCTTTCTCAGGCTCTCTCACTGCATGAAAACAAGAATTTGTGTCAGTTAATGCCCATGTAAACTTCTGTGGAAGTTCAGGTTAACGACTGTTCACAGGAATCTGCAGGCAGCACAGAAACCTTCCAGGAACTGCCGGGAATTGATGTGGGGTTCCAGTTTCGGGCAGTTTTACAAGCCTGAGAAGCTTGGCAGTTGACTCCCCTGCTCCTCGGTCTATGGGGGCGCTTTCACATGTAAATGACAAAACTGTGATCTTTACAAATGCAAATCAGGATAGTTTCACTCAGTGGTGCAGAGGTTACACCTTTTTCTAACAGGTACTGACTCCCTTTTAAGAAAATTTCTCGTATAAATACATCAGGCTTAGTATAATTATAGAATCATAAATTGTAGCTTGGATTTGCCTTATATAAGTAAGTATGCTATAATGAGTGTAATCAGTGATACAATTTCCAGGCTACATCTGATGATACATTGTTAACATTGCATGTCTGTCAAGCTCATCCAAGAAAATCTGTTGGAATGGAGAGAGTGGCACCACTGAACAGTTTTCTAAGAGAAGTCTTTCTGCTGACACCAAAACACTGTGCTTCACATAAAGCATATCAGCTGTGTCACCGCGTGACAAGGCCCCAACATTTGTCCTCCCAAACATTTGTCCTCCCAAATTACTGGAAAAAACTCAGCACCATATTCACATGTCCATGGCATACTAAGCTGTTGACGCCAATAATTTGGACTTCAATTGTTCTATTGTTGTTATAAAACTTTCTCAGTATTCCATTAAAACACTCTGACAATAAGTACAATTCAACTATGAGGGTACAAGCCCAGAACAGCAAGAATCATGTAATTAAATTAACTTAACACCAGAAATAATAAACTGGTCCTCAGTCACCTGCTCATCCTATATAAATGTAAAGTACAATTTAAAAACCGTTATAACCGCTGCTTCAAAAGTGAAAAGGTCAGGTTTTACTCTGAAAACATCACACTCAGCTTGTGAATACGTCCATTCCTGAAGATGCCACGTCAGTCGTTAACGTCACCACGTTAGAGGGCTCGTCCAATCACAGCCTTGTGAATGAAGCGTCTGTCTCCCGCAGACAAGAAACTACCGGCTCGTGTTTTACGTGGTTCGATGAATGACTCTGTTTTCGGTGTAAAAAACTTGCTGAAGTCAACACGACACTGTTTCCCTGGAGGAGAGGATGAGTGTGTTGGAAAGTAAAGCGGAGAAGACGGACGCACAAAGTACGGTAAGAGCTAAGCTACAGAGAGAAGCAATTGCTAACTGCTTAGCTAAGTAACACGATCTGAATAGCATGTAAACAACTGTGGGATTAGCGAGAAGGTTGCTGAAAGAAGAAGAGCGCATCGAGTGCTTGAGCAGAACTAGTGCATGTTGAAATATGTACGAACTGCTTAAATTCAAGAGTTTGTTCTCGTTAAGTTTTTTCATAAACGTGACTTTTTGTCCTGTTGTATTTTATAGGAAACTGTCCGTCGTCTTCACACCTCTGAGGTAAACGGCCGGCCCCAGGAACCGGAGCGAGGGTAAGATTAAAGAAGAGACGCGTTGTGCTGTATAAAATACATTCTCTAAGTTTACTCTATCTGATCCATTTCATCATTGTGTTTTCACAGCCTGAGCCCCCCCCCCCCCCCTCCCCCACAACGAGGCAGTCACTGCACATTTGGCCAAAGCTCTCGCCGCAAGTCCGGATTTGCAGTGTGGAAAATGACGGCATTGTATGTAAGTAACTGTGTAGTAATTGTGTTTTTTGCTGTGGATCTTCCAACGGTGAATTAGCGAGGCTATTTCCGTTTATTAATAATATACTCCTGTTGTTTTCCAGCTGCCTGTACTATGACGTACTAAGACATGCTATGAGCCAGTTTGAAGGAACCTCCGGTACATCCAACCGGACCTTGCAGCTCTTGCACCAGCATTGAGAATTTAAGGAGTCTATAGAGAAGAAAGAGGGTAAGATTAGATTCATTAGATCATTTTTCATGTATAGTTGTATATTGTCATTGAATTGTGCTGATTGTACTGATTGTGTTTACAGCTGATAGAAGCGGGACAGATGACATGGATCCATCCTTCCACAGCCAGGAGCTCACCAACCTGTGTGCCACACTTCAAATAAGACTAGAAGCTACACTGAAGTACACAGCTACACACCATAGGCGTCTACACACTGGAGCAGATCCAGAAAGAGTCCCACCAAGAACTTATGACCCAGAGGCATTTCAAGCATCACCTGATTATTTTTTCACTGACTAGGCCAGTTGTGTTTTTACAATATTTGTGCTGTATGTAAATAAAGCTTTGACTCAACATGTACCTTGTAAATGTTTTTTTCCCTCTACAATTTGTTCAACATATAACATCAAGCATCACGTGAATATATGTATAGTCTTTAGTAACTGCAGTGCTTTTAGTATAGGCTTATTAATAATTTATATTTATAAATAAATAATTTGTAATAATAACTATATATTAATTATTTATTACTATTATTATTATTATCGTGTGGGAGGGGATTATCCACGTGTGTATTATAATGACCCAGGGTGACCAATAGCAACAGATCTACCAGCCAATAACGAGTGACTTTTCATTTCAAAAGTCTGTGGTTTCAACCAATGGTGAAGTGAGATAAGTTCTCACCAGCGGTTTCACTGCGATTCATATGCTAATTAGATCACACCTTCGCTCCGCGACTCACCGGCGGCACTCCCCCCTGCGCTACCAGGAGTAGGTTTCTGTCAATTTTTGTCAGGGGCGAACGCAGATTCCACATCCTGTAAACAGCCACTAACTGCCAGGAATTAGGGGAGTTTGCAGGGGCGAAAATTTGGCTTTTCGTGCAGGGTCTTATCCAACTTAGGCTCAAATGCTTGGCAGTAGATTTCCAGCTTGACCAATTAACATTGAATATGTGATATTGAAATGTTAAGAGAAATTCTTAAAATGTCAACAAAGAATATTCAACTTTAGTTATTAGCAACAATAGCAAGCTCTTATCGTAACACTATGAGGACTTGGTAGTTATTATATACCATATATAAAGTGGTAGTTATTATTAATTCATTATTAATAAACAGTTAATTTATGAATAAATTAAATTTCAACACAATGCACTTCTTTGTAAGTATGGTTGAATGTCTACTCAGGTGGCAGACTAGTGGAATTTAATTCAAACCTTTGGCCAGACTGACAAGTTTAAGATTCTACTTCTGGCGTTGGCCAAAAAGGAAAAAAATTATATTGCATATTTATGAGTTATTGCCAACTGTACTCCGCCTCACACGGGGCACCATTAAATTTGGTTATCAAATGAATATATTGAATATTAATATGAAAAAGTTATAATATTAAATAATAACTTTAATTGTTTGAAGTTACCTCGGTGCACCACCCTTCAAAGGAAGGGAAAAGTTATCCACTTTATCGATTAAGTCTCATGAAAGTACTAACTACAAATTTGGAACTCTGATTAATAATTAAATTAATAACTATAACTGAAATTACCATATAGGTAGTTAGCAAAGTTGAAGGATATGGAGTTCTTGACAGTGTAGAGGTTGGCAAAATTCACACTTGTGCAACATTAATGAAGACAACATTTGTAAAGAAAACATTTATTATGAAGATAATAAAAGTATGAAAACACAAACTACTAAAGGTGTACTTACTATATACAGATGTATGGAACTCAGAATAAGAGACTGCAAACCAAAGGATAAGAGCAAATAGAGACAAAGGAGAAATGGAGAAAAAGAGCAAGAAATCATAACACTATTCAAAATGTTGGAGGTATTAACAGAAAATTGGTGAAAAGACAAACCCCACCAGAATATTCCTTGGCAAACACTTGACCTTGAGGGGCTGATCTCCAGACTGCATAACCTTCATGAGGGGGCTAGTAACTGGATAAAAGAATTTTAGGAGGAGACAGTGGGAAAAAATCTTGGCGCTTGGTGACATCAAAGCTCTGAGGGCCAAAGTTGTTTAACGCCATTCTGCACATTAGTGGAAATGCGTAGATGACGAACCCAAAGGTAGAAGGGATTGAGTTTAACCCGTACAAGTCCAGCCTGTGGACGTCCCTGAGAAGGGATTATCCAGTTGTAATTGATCCCAAAGCCCTGAAGGCTGAGCCAATCTCTGACACTGAGAATCCAGCAGCATATATCAGTCGTCAGCTGAAAAGGTGGAAGCAAGAGGTGGAAGAAGATGCAGAAAGCAGTCCTCTGCTGACTACGGTCTTCAGAACATCGATAATAGAGAATATGCCCGTCCCTGTAAAAAACAGGCTTGAAGATGCGGTGGGGCTGACATAAAAAACACATGGTGAGTTCTGTGATCATGTTGTTCACACTATTGAAAAATATAGAAGAGATGAACTGAGACAAAGAGAGCAGGATCGAGACATACAGAGAAAAGTCTCCCAACTGCAACTGAATGAGCTGGCTCACAGAAATAAGAAAAAGCTTCAAGCTCCTGTAATGGACCTCAGGACACAAGGAGAAGCATTTGTTACTCAGCTCAGTGCTCCTCCCGCCAAATTTACAGCTCCACCTCCCCAAGCACCACCCATTGTTAATGTCCAAACCAACAGCCAAAAACACAACAGGCTCTGACACAGAGGAGGCCACCTTCAATGTCAAATAGGATCAAGGGAGAAGACCCATGGGGCGCGGGTCTCAGGGAAGCAGGTGGGGATGTGGTGACCTGGGACACCACATCCAGTGCGAGCAAAAGGGATGATTGGAAATGTCTCTCTGCTTAAATAGACCACCTGATAAGGTGGGTGTGTATTATAGATGAGAGTGAGGTATGTCACATGATGTATGTCACTGGATTGGCGCAAAACGCAGCTCAAGTTGTCTGCCTGAACTAGCTCGCCGGCGTCGGTCCGTTTCAGTCAGATAACTCACGTTCAAACATTAATTGCAGCATTAGAACAGGTTTAGTGTTTGGCGTCTACGCTCCAACTTAATCACTCCCCTATATGATTACACAGGAATGATGGGAGTGATGAGCAAATACTTGTAACCACCCAAAACTGCACGAATTCGGAGCCTGACGTATGGATCGGTATCGGTGGCCATTCTCCGTAGGCGCATTGGCCTGCGAGAGAATATACTACCTAATGAAACTGTTATGTGCGCCATTCACCGCCACGGTGTGGCCATTCTCCGTTAGAACATTGCCTTGCAGGAGAACATACTACCTTATGAGACTGGTATGTGTGCCATTCACCGCCGTGGTGTGGCCATTCTCCATAGGCACATTGGCCTGCAGGAGAATATACTACCTAGTGAGACTGGTATGTGTGCGCCATTCACCACCGCGGTGTGGCCATTCTCCGTAGGCACGTTAGCCTGCAGGAGAAACTACTTCCTACTGAGATTGCTATGTGCGCACCATTCACCGCCGCGGTGTGGTCATTCGCTGTAGGCACATTGGCCTGCGGGAGAATATACTACCTAGTAAGGTTCCCCCAAATGCGCCCTGTAGGAGAATATACCTAGTGAACTTGGCACATGGCAACATAGAAACCAAAATTGAACACTTTAAGCCCAGCAAACCACCTGAAATGCAACAATATAATCAGGCTGCAAAGCACATACATATTATTCACTCAAATGTTTTACTTGTATAGCCCATATTCACAAAACACGATTTGTTTCATAGGGCTTAACGAGTGCGACATCCTGTCCTTAATCCTCAACAGAGTAAGGAAAAAACTACCAAATATCCATTAACAGGAGGGAAAAGGTAGAAACCTCAGAGAGAGCCACATGAGGAGCGCGATATATGCCCGAGTGCGATATATGCCCGACAAGGGTGCGAATCTCTGGGCTTCGTTCGCCTTGTGTCGTCACCCCTGGCCAGACATTAATGAAGAATCCCCCAAAACGGCTATGGTCTAAACTTACTCTCTATCGGTAGAGATTATATTTATTTATTTGTATTGTGATTCGTGGCTCAGACCCGATGAATGAACGCTGCGGGCGCACAGCTCCTCCAGGATGGGGTGCACGCCGAGAGGCCCGCGGGAGCCACGGCGCAGACGCTGGACACCCGATTCACACTGAGTGAATCTCGAAGGACCGAGCCCAAATTTTGGGAATAAAGCGGACTTCTTCCCCGGAGGACTCATTTGGATTGAGAGAGACAAACGACCCAAGGAGGCACAATGATCACGAGGTCAACATCTGAGACGCTGAAGCAACTGGTAGCAATACTGCAGCAGCAGTGCGAGCAAAGGGGATTATGGGAAATGTCTCTCTGCTTAAATAGACCACCTGATAAGGTGGGTGTGTATTATAGATGGTTGTGGAGCTCGAGTTGGGTGCCTGAACTAGCTCGCCGGCGACGCTCCATTTTTGATGCAAGAAACATGTAGCGGTCATAGGAAACAACCAATTGCGTATTATAGCACAAAGCTGGACAGCATGGTCAGGGGTGGGTCACCATGCTATCAGGGGCCTGGCTGCTGTCCATTACGCATATAAAAAAGCATTTACTATCACTATGGGGTATCCAGTTACTTTATTCACACATCACAAAATCTCTGCATTGATTGATCAGAGCAAGCTTTTTGTGACTCAAGCAAGATGCTTGCAATACATGCCGTTGCTAACTTATCCTGATGTAACTATAAAGAAATGTTTGAATATAAATCCTGCAGATGCAGTCCCACGCAGAATTGGCTGTTTTGGCGCCGCTGGTGTCATTAGAGCCTGTTACAACACCAGAAGACATCATCTAAATACAACATATGAAGTGTGTGCAAGTGAACACGCTGTCTCGCAGCAGAGGAGGGCAACAAAGGATGAGAAGGGCCTGTGGGGATCCCAGCAGGGTCTGGTGGTTGCACCTGTGGCGTTGTTGACCTTGTTGTTGTCTGAATCGCACAATGTTAGACACTGCGTGAGGAGAGGTGATAAGGAAAATAAGACAACTGGGATATTGGTCACCATATTTGCAGCCGATTGTTGATGAGGTGTTAAGACATTGTGAAATTTGTGCACAAAACAACGTAATAAAAGGAGTAAAGACAACAGTATTTCATATTCCAGTGCCAGAGGGACTATTCAAACACCTTGTAATGAATTATGTTGACATGATAAAATTAGTTCATGGAAAAAGTGATAATTGATCGTTTCAGCCGCTGGGTTGAAGCTGTACCATCAAAAGACCAAAGCCCAGAAACCGCCGAAATTCCTAATAAGTGAAGTGATTCCACGATTCGGCATACCAACAGAGATAAGCTCAGATAATGGAGCAGCGTTCATACAAAAAGTAGGTTAAGGAATCCTGCAACAACTAAGGGTTAAACAAAGGTTGGGGTGTGTCTACCATCCTCAATCACAAGGGATGGTAGAAAGAGTTAATGGAACCCTTAAAGCTAAGCTAAATAAGATCTGTGCTAGCACAAAGCTAAACTGGGTAGATGCTCTACCACTTGCACAAATGAGCTATCGCATGCAAACTAATAGAATCACAACTACATGAAATGCTTAAGGGTCGACCTATGCCAGCGCCGCATTTAAGGGGCCCATACAAAGGACCCCTGTTTGAACAATTGCAGATGGAGCTGAAAGAATGTATGAAGCAATTAACTGCCATACACAAAGCTATCTATCTGCAGGAGAGGAACAGGGTCCAAGGATCCAGCCGGTGACGGAGAGCCCGGTGGTGCCAGGGGACGAGGTCTACATTAATGCTTTTCAAAGGAAGTGGCACCAGCCAAGACGGGAAGGTCCATATTATGTGGTCCGAGCAACGCCCACGGCTTTCCAAGTGGAAGGAAGCACCATGTGGTACCACCTGAACCACTGCACAAAAGCCAGGCCGGTGCAAACGGAGGAGAAGGACAAACAGGATGTCATTGATTCACCTGCTAATGGTGATGGGCTTTCTGGTGTTCATGCTGCCAGGACAAGCCCAGGAGAGACAAGCAAACCAAGACGAGAGACATGAATCAAATAGGTATGATGCAATTAGAGACCAGACAAACATGCCAACAGATCTAGAGTGATTAAGACCAATATGGCATTAAATGCTATATTGAGGTTGGGTATAACATAATCGGAGAGATACCTACCGTGGATCCAGCACTACTTACTACTTTAGGTCCTGCAGAAGTGCTCACCACTCTGAAACCTGTAGAAGTGCTCACCACTGTGAAACCTGTAGAAGTGCTCACCACTCTGAATCATGTAGAAGTAACTACCACCATGAAACCTGCAGATGTGATTACCACACTGAATTCTGTAAATGTGGCTATTGCTCCAAAACCCGATTCAATCACTCCATTAAAATCTGGGGAAGTAGTCACTGCTGTAAAATCTGTGAGTGCACTAAACCAAGCATTAGAACCTGATGACATAGAGATAGCTACTGTAAACCCCAAGCATGTGACACTTCCAAGAGTTATTGATGCTGGGCCCATGCCAACAATGCCCTCAAGAAATGTTGAACCAGAAGGTGGAAAGGTAGGAAAGTATATTCCATCTCAAAATGAAGAAGATGGTGAGATCCGCCATGTCATTCTCCTTAAAGATAAAACAGCTGACAACCCCTGGGAGTCCCTGCAGTGTGACTGGAGAAGGCATCAAGAGGTGTCTGCGACATTGAAATGCCTAATATTGACAAAGTTACCTCCAATGATCCAACAGGTTAAGCAGAACTAAAATAAACGATATGCCTGATCCACGTGTTCATTGGATGCAATTGGCCAGCCCAGGGTAATCCCTGAAGAATTTAAATCAAGGAGAGGCATGGGATTGGCTAACCCTGAAACTTGGGGGTTGGGGAGCTAACTTAGAATGAATAGGAATAGTTACACTGGTGGTCTTGAGTGTGATCTGTCTATTGGTTTGTTTCATCATACCGATTCTGAGAAAAGTATTCACAAAATCTCTATTTAAACAGATGACCATGATGGCGACTACACAAGAGACGGAGGCTCAGCTGGCACAGTCGGTGGACGAGATTCCAGATCTGTTTCCCATTCCCTCATATCTGACAGACTCAGATACTGACACTATGGACTCAGAGAAGTGATCTATGACAGTATTGGCAGTAGTGGTAAAGTGACCTAACGTGATATTCTGTGATTTTATTAATTTAGGATTACCAACCTGGTGGGTCCGGTGGTCCTGGTTTCGGATTCGATTTCTATTTTAGCAGGTGGCGACGGCCATTTTGGGGTTGGGCTGGTGTATCTTCCCATCTTTTGTTTCTTTTTGCCGACCCATGAAACTTAGTTAGGTTTGTCTTTGCTTTTGTTTTATTTTTATGGTCACTTTCTCTGTTTCCCTAGGAATAGGAGCATTGGACTGAACTCTGGAATATGGAACTGCTAAACATCATATTGTGCCTCGACTGGGACCTCCTGATGCCTATGATTAAAAATGTTTCTGATTGGGTGAATCATATATGCACAATAAGCACATTTAAACTGATTGAATTGATGTTTTTATTGTTGAAGTGAAAATTGTTGTTGTTGTTATTGTAGAATGATTTGCTAAACAGATAGTTAGGGGTCTAGGGACCCCAAAAGGGGGGATTATATTGGGGTCAGTTTGATCTCTGAATAAACAATGTTGTGTAACTGTGGAGTGGAGCGGGCTGGGAGAGCACCTTCACCTGCACCACAGAGGATCAAACACCACAGGTGAGAGCTGTTAGCTGATTGATCCTCACGTTTAAAAGGTAGCAGCGGAGCTGCCTGAGCAGAACACTCAGAGACTCAGAGACACTGAGAGAGTCACGAAGAGGCACAGGAGGACCCAGAGACACTCTCAGAGACACTGAGCTGGAAAGCTAGTCCCTTTAAGTCAGTTTATTTATGTTTGTTCATGTGTGTGTTTTGATTTAATAGAACGTGCTGAAAAGCAGCACCATTGTCTCTGGCTGTTTGTGGGAGAGCCCTGTGGCATGGTCAACTGCCAAAGTAACTTGTTGACTTGGCTTTAATATCTAGCCAAACATTCATCAATGTCTAGCCAAAAGAACATGTCTAATTATACACACGACTTCCAGGAAACACACACACACACAGACACACAATATGAGGATGTGAGAAAACCCCCCATAAGAACAAACATGCTCACACACGTCAGCATTGGTAACTAGAGGTGTTTGTCTAGGGTTATAAATACGGACAGGGATGCTGTAATAAACCAGATTCCCCTTGCACTGATAGTCTGCCTCCGGGTGTTCTTCACAAATAAATAGTCTTCAACATTAATGTTAATCCTCTTACAATGGAATGCTAGAAGCTTGCTGGCCAATGGCCAGGAATTCAAACATTTCATTAAAGATACGGTTGTGAAACCAGATGTAGTGTGTGTTCAGGAAACATGGTTATAACCAACAAATTTTGATTTTGTATTACATGGATATATGATTGTGGTGGGGACGTCTCCTCAGTGTAAGTAAGAATAGGGGCAGTAGTGTTAAACGCAGCCTCAGCCTTGACTCCTCCTCCAGGGAAACCTCTATTCAGAGACTATATAATGCACCTGTATGTGGCTGAAGTGACTACTCTACCCTACCGGGGTCTTTTTCTGCGGCATGCGCTCTAAATTGACTGCCTCCACAACAGCCTGCATGTGCCCTGTTGCCTGGCCGTGAGTGACACGTGCTAAGGGCCCATACTGGAGGTGGTTCACCTGCTACTGTTTTGTCTTGCTGCTAGGTTTCTTTTTTGTTAATTAGGGTTTGAGGCCTGAAGGGCCAGAACCCTATTGTTTTTGCTGCGGTTTGTTATTAGTGCCCGAGCACGACAGTGCAAGGACCTATTGTTTTTTGCTAGAATTCTTCTTCTTTTTCTTCTGCATATTGAAATGCCTTTTTGGGTGCCTTAACATACTCGAAAACTCACCAAATTGTGCAGGTGGGTCATATCTGATGAAGATTTATATATTTTAATGTGGTCGTGAACGTACATCCAAAAATGGCTCTATAGTGCCCCCTAAAAGTTTTCAATGAGGGTCTTTCGATTAATTTACTTTCGCCTAGAGTAATGAAAATCGGCGTACATGTGTATCATGCCCAGACGTACAAAAAATCCTCTTGACACACTTCGCCACACCGAAAAAGTAAGTCTGCCATTTTGGATTGAAAATGATATTTGGCGTTTTCATAGTTATTTCAAATTCGTACTTCTACAGATTTCATGCGATCGACTTCACATTTGGTTTATGTCATGTTAGACACTTTCTGATTAAACGTTATATAAACTGTGAGTTTTCATCAGGGGGTGTAGCCATGGCGTGGGATCCATATGATAATACTCAATAATAGGCATAGTGCCCCCTAGCTGTAACAGGCAATGTCATGTTTTACATTTCAAAAGTCCTTAATAGGTCCATGTGTATTGTCCAATCTGCCTCAAACTGAGTATGTAGGACAAAGGTCTCGCCCTGAAAAGTTCCATATGATAATATTTGATAATAGTCATAGCTCCCCCTACCTGTAACAGGAAATACCATGTTCTACATGTTGGTGTCCTGCAGCTAGCCCGTTCACACTATTTATGTGAAATTTGGTCAGGAGAGCCTAAAGGGGTTGCTGATGCCATAGAATCAAACTTGTGAGTTTTCATCACGGGGCTTGTCCTTGGCATGGTAGCGAAACTCGATGTCTCACCAAGAGCCCTCAAGTAGCTTTAACTTCCATTTTTTTGCTCCAATTACTGTCACACTGTATTTGTGTGATAATGAACCCCCCCCGAAGAGTTCTTTATGCAAATATACTTTAATAGTCACAGGGCCCCCTAGCTGTGACAGGAAGTACCATGTTTTATACTTTAACATTCAAAGCCTACATTTTTCATTTGATCCACCTCAAAATTGGTCAGGAAAGGTTTGAGAGGTTGATGAGGCATATTTTGAAACTTAAGCCTCTACGTTGAATGACGATGGCGTGCACTTTTAAGGAACGCTGACAAACAGGAAGTGGTTAAAACATTACTGCACATGCTTCAAAACTCACCAATTTATGCAGGAGCGTCAGGTCTGGTGAACACTTACATATTTTAATGTTTACAGCAACATAAGTCCAAAAATGGCTCAATAGCACCTATTGCCTAGAGTAATGAAATTTAGCACATATGTGTATCATGCCCAGACGCACAAAAAATCCTTCAGCTACCCTTGGCCACACCCAACAGGAAGGCCGCCATTTTGGATTAAACATGCAAATTTGCCTTGATTTTTTGTATTTTCTCATGTTTTACAAAATCGTACTTCTCCTACAGATTTCATGCGATCGACTTCACATTTGGTTTATGTCATGTTAGAGACTTTGTAATTTAAAGTTATATAAACTATGAGTTTATATAATTACTGTCAATCTGTATTTGTGGGATAATGAACCCGCCCTGAAGATTTCCATATGCAAATATACTTAAATATTAACAGCGCCCCCTAGCTGTGACAGGAAGTACCATGTTTTATACTTTGACATACTACGCCTAGCTTTTTCATTTGATCCACCTGAAAATTGGTCAGGGAATCCTTGAGAAGCTGGTCTCGTCATGTTGTGACACTTAAGCCTTTACATTAAACCGCAACGGCTTGCATTTCGATGGAACGCCAACAAACAGGAAGTGGCTGTAACGTCACTTCACATGCTTCAATCTGCTTCAAAATAGACATGTACAATAACAGTCACAATATTTGTCAGCTGAGGCAGAATGGCTCAACAGCGCCACCTACTGGAAACTGCAAGTAGTTTCTCTGGATCAAACTTCATTGGAATGACCAAAATTTTTCCCATCCAACTAGAGACCTCATAGCTGAATCGTGGGACAGGATCATCAAGCATATTGCAGAGCCACCTGATGGATGTAGGGACATGCTCTGACATCCTTGTCATTGAGTCCAATGCTAATGTCTGTTTGTTTGGGAGACGGGGGGAGGCGAAATATAGAAAACAGAACAGTTGTTTTATTGTCATGACATGATCCAGAGCTGAATCCTCAAACAATCGTCTGATTTCTTCTATGTCACATCTGTCCAGTCAGGAGTCACATCCTGACTTTCTCACACTGTGAGAAACTTACAGTTCACAACATCATCATCACAACTAAGGGTGGGCCCCTGCGGTACACAACCAGGTGAAAACTGCCCTTCCAACTGCCACTGCCGAACTCAAGCATGACTCAAGCGGTCAAGCTTGCAGAGCGGGCCACCTGGATCCACTGCTCCCACTGCAAACGCATTCCTGAACCCTACGACGACTTTTCACTGAACATCCATCACCCTCTTCCTGGAGATAAAACCTCAGGTGACACAAACACCTGAGCTGCAGTGAGGACACGCGGAAAGGTGAGGTCAACGGACCGCCGTTGTAACACAACCTAAGATGCCTTTCTGTGCTACGGTGGAATACATTCATTCACATACAGAGAGAGAAAAAACACATCTCACGCGTAACCTGTAGTTGCCAACGCTGGACGACGATGGAACGCCGACCTCCGTGGCATCCCTTCGGACAGCCAGGCCTGTGTGGCCTTGAGGGAACTGTTCTTTTCCTCCTATCGATGACTGTAAAATTTGTTTCCCCTCCCTGACTGGTTCCCTCCTAACCCTTTTGACAGTGATGACGAATATGAGGATGTTGACTCTTCTGTTGCTATGGATTAAAATAGTGTGGAGGTGAGGGGGCGGGAGAGCACCCTTCACCTGCACCACAGAGGATCAATCAGCACAGGTGAGAGCTGTTAGCTGATTGATCCTCACGTTTAAAACGGCAGCAACTGAGCTGCCTCAGGGAGAGGACTCAGAACACACGGAGGCTGGAGAACTTGCACAGACTCTCATGACACTGAGACACTGAGCTGGAAAGCTCAGGAAATTTAAGTTTGCCTTTTGAATTTATGTTGTGATTTAATAAAATATGCTCAAATCCGAATGGTTTGTCTCTGGCGGCTGTGGTGAGAGCCCCATGGCATGGTCTACTGCCACACTGGCGCCCAACGTGGGGCTCCACGCAGCCAGAGACGCGGACCGGCAGGCGGAGCTGGCACTGGTACGGATGGTGGAGGACCTTGTGGCCGCGTACCAGGAGCAGAGAGCGGAGAACAGACGGGGGCTGGAGGCGCTCCTGAGGCAGGTGGAGAGGAAGACGACGCTGATGGAGTGTCAGCTGGTCCCGCTCCTGCTCCTGCCTGCCGCATCCCGCTGAAGAAGGCGGTGAACGCGGCCCTGATTCCATGTCTGCGTGCGGTGCTGAAGGTGGCGGCGAGCGCGGCCCCGAGTCCACGTCACCGCATCAGCGTGTCGCCAATTCCGCGCCCTCGCGCAGCGCTGAGGCTCAACGTTCTCAGACGTTGCTGCATTTTTTGTCTGTGCTGGTTCTGAATGTATATTTTGTTTGGCAAAAGATGCTCGCAAATAAGAAACACCTTTACAAATAGCATCTCAGAGATGCAGTTTCTTTTTTGGAACACAATCAAGGTGTGTAGTAAAGCTGGATTATAGACTGGTGTATATGATGTGATTTGCTTGTTTTAATCTCGTGATTGTAATGCATTTCGACACTTCCTTGAATTCAGAGAAATTTGGGGTGGCCTGCTTCTGCAAGGACAGATCACAACTCACCTGGGGTCTCATTTATAACCGTTGCGTACGCACAAAACGGGGCCTGAAACGCGCGTATGCCACTTTTCACGCAAACGTTGGGATTTATAAAAACAAACTTGACGGGAAAATTTGCGTATTTCCACGCAAACTCTGACCCATGCATACGACATTTTGGAGACAGGAAAGTGGCGGTGCAGACGTGAGGTGGTGAACTGAAGCCAGATTATTGATCCACTTCATCATTACCATTAAAATAAATAAGTTATTTGTGCTGGCGCAACATAAGCACCCTTTAATCTTAAAAGATATAAAATATATTTAAAATTTATAGTTTCATGGTTTAGTAGGACTGTAGTTTACAATTTTTATTATTATATATTTTTGTGTATAAAATCGCTGAAGTGAACATGACTGTGCTCCCAGGCGCACGGAGCATACGGAGTGCAGGGAGTGCACAGACGAACTTGGCAAGGTGTGATCAATTTGTCAGATTGTTGTAAACCTATAAATACTGCAGTCACCGTCATGCGTGATGATGGATGATGGATGCACTGGCTCTATTGGAGGACTATGCTAACAGGCGAATTAGGAGGGAACGTGTGTTTAAGGACCACACAGATCTCTTGGCCCATGATGATGACTGGCTAATCAGCCGATTTAGATTCCTGAGAGCTGTGCTCTTGGATCTATGTGCTGAGCTGGGTCCAGTATTAGAGAGACCGACCCGACGTAACCGTGCCATCCCGGTGCCAACGCAACTATTAACCACTCTGGGGTTTCTGGCAACCGGCTCTTATCAGAGGGAATTAGCCGACAGGTATGTGTTTGATATGATCGAAAATATATAATATTTACCCCCCCAAAGTGTGCAACATAATCAGGGCATGTGCAGTTCTGCACAACATATCCCAAATAGTTGGTCCTCCCCTTAATCCTGACCTCAACCCCCCCCCCCCCCACCAAATGATGACCCTGTCCCACTGCCCCCTCCCCGACAGGAAGCCTACCACTTGGGAGCGAGGATAGGAGAGGATGTGATGCGGCGTTTGTGAAAATACAAACAAATGCAAAGCTTCACTTTTTTACAAGTTCTTTTAATGACGTTGAAATGTCACACTACACCATTCTGATCTCTTTCAGCTCGTCTGTTACACAATTAATGGCACAAATTTCTCTCTGTGTCTGCAGCACAGCATCGGTCAGCACGCGCCCAGAGGTGCCAAGGCGCACGAGACGCACTGTGGCCGGGGACTGGCTGCCGCCCTGCAGCTGCCTCCTCCCTGGGGGCTTCCAAGCCGGGGGCATCCTCTCCACCTACTGCCCCCATCGACTCTGGAGGAACAAACATAATTATCGTACTTTAACACAAGTGTAATTCCGAATTTAATAAAACAAATCTAATTGTGCGTTACCTGTGTTGTCTGGTATCTCTGCCATGTCGGTGTCACCCTCCTTTTCAGACACAATGCCACTGAGACTGGTTTCCCTGAGAATCGAGGCCATCCTAAGCCCCCACCAGTAGCAGTCACACTCAGGCGGTGTGAAGCAATTCTCCGCTCTGTCTCAACTTTTTTTTAATTTCAGCCACAAATCCATCGATCAGCAGGTTAATTTATATGCTTCAGCATTCATGCCGTGCTTTGCATTGACCATTTATGGTTGAAAGTGGGCGTGTGGAGGGCGGATTTGGAGGCAGATCCACGTACGAACGTTTCCAGGTGGACTGTGATTTATAAAGCAAACATTGCGTTCAGGTGTGCGTGCGCACGGTTTTATAAATCGGAATTTCCTTTGGTATACGCCATTTCCGGCTTTTGTGCGTACATACACTTTTAGTATGAATCCTACGCACTGTTTTATAAATGAGACCCCAGAAGTCATTACCCCTGCCATTTCTGTAAATTTGTCACCTTTACACGTCCATGCAACTTCATAAAGCATTTGAATGGCAGACATGGTTGTGTACTGGCTTTGTCTCACAACATCAACAAGTTGTAATAAAATGCACATTGGACTTGACAGTCTGTAAATGAGCACTCACCAATTGGATGGACAAGCAACACACATAAACAGCAACAAACCAATCATCCTGTGAAATAAACAGTAAATTAAAAGTAGTTAATACTTACATGATCAACAAATTTACCTCTCAATAAATACATTTATGAAAAGAATAGTGATTGCACACTGGTCTTTAAAAAATTTACATTTAGATAGTGTTACTTGTAAAATTATATAATCACATTTTTTGTGCATTTTGTCTCCTGCAGGTATTGAATCCCACAAAAGGAGAGGTAATGCGTGGCTTTGTCATTTTAGTTTTTATTTAATTTATTCATCTGAAACATGCAAAAAGTAAACATTGTTTTTAGTAAGTGATACTACTGTAGCTTTCACAACATTTAAAATATATGGTACACATTACCATAGCATTATTAATGTCCATTATTAATGTCCAAGAAAGATGCGCAGTGACAATTTAGCGATGAAAGGGATTGCCAGTTATTTTTGTGGCTGGCCTTCATGCATATGCATTCAGGCGTTTGCATGAAAACGTTGTTTTCCAAAAGGGACAGTAAGGTTTGAGGTACTGCAAATTTCTCCATTATCTAACACCAAAAAGTTTGCACAGTACTTTTATGCATGCTGTGTGTTTCATAACATTGCTGTGCAGAGTGTGATGCCAGTAAGGCAGTTGCAGAGGTGAGTGATAGAGATCCAGACTTTAGACCAAACCCTGAATACTGCAGGCAATTTGGTAATCTTTTTAATTTGCGCACCTTTAGTACATCACAAGAAGAACTTTCTAATACCATTTGCACTTTTATTGGATTGCGGCCTCACGCTAGTTTACCCTGCTTAGTAACTTTGGCCCCTGAACTCTGTTCACTGTATTAATGTGTTACATTAACAGCAGTCATAAGAACATTTTTTTTGTCATTGTTTTTGTTCTTGCAGCGAACGAACCTGGCATGTTAAAAAGAAAACCTGACAGTGGCAGAGATGACAGCACAAAGAAGTTGGACTTAAAGCCTGACCATTTTGCTTGCCCACACTGTACATCTGTGGTAAGCGCACCAAAGACTTTGAGAAGGCACATCAGAGATGTACATAACCTGGACACTACACCCATGATTTGTGTTGACATAAAAAAGTGTTTGTCACTCTAAAATATGAACATAGTCCCATTAGGGTTAACCCTAACCCTAACCCCTAACCCTAACCCCCCAGGATAAAGGAATTTTCTCACCTTCATAGAACAAAAACGCCAAACCATACACTAAGCCAGCAGTTCTTAAATAAACATCTTTGCAGGACATGTTAAGCAAACTTAACAGTTGGTGCAGGTTTGGCAGGAAGAGAGTCACGTTTGATTCAGTGTCAGGACAGTGGAACTGTCAGTGCCAGGGAAGTCGAAGATCACATCGCTGTATTCATCGCATGATGGAAATGTGGTCCAGGAGTCACCAGGGACCATAATGACCACTTCAGATATTCAAGTAGATGACATTGATGACCTGGAAAGTCACATCCTTGAAAGCAACATCATTGTGAGCCACCAAATGTGAACATTCAAAAAATCTGTTTAATGGTTGAACATCTTGATTTGAAAAAGCGCATCCCATGCCTGCAGGACTTGCCTGCGAAGCTAAGGAGTCAAGAGGAGCAACCACCACCCCCTTCGAAAACACCTGCCCCTACTGTCCTGGGCCCACTCCTCCAGCACTCAATCCTGCTAAAGTAGTAACCACCCAAGCAATGGTGTATGGGATAAAGTACTGTATGTCAACAAAGGTAAGTCAATAAAAGAAAGGCTCCTGTGTTATCTCCTTTCCTTTCATAAAGGATGTTCCAGTAATCGTACACTAAAGGAGATAATAAACAATGCATTGAACCAACTTTCCTTATTATTTTGAGAATTCAAAAAGTTCTTATCATGGCCGTCATTTATATACTTCCAGGTCATTTTTGACTCATTTAGGAACCTCCCTAAGCAAAAATTCCTATTCTAATGCACCCCTTTGTCAGTTGTCTGTCCTTCTTGTCTTCTTATATAACACTGTTTTATCCAAGTGTTTGTTTAAAGATAAAAAATAACTTAAATTTTTATTAATAGGTGTCTCAGTTGCTGTCAAAGAGTGTCCAACCTGTGATAATGTTGTGAGGTTCCAGGAATATTCTTCTGGATATCATAACTTTAATATCCATGTCATCCTAACACTGCCACTGTGTGTGCTTCTGCTGTCTGGTTTGGCAGTAAGGAAGCCATAAATACTTTGTATCATGAATTCAAGATAGTTGTTATATATCAGAAAAGGTTTTAATCTATCCAATTTAGTAAAATAAATTTGGTTATTCTGTGTTTAAAATGGGCATCACTGTTATTTAATAACAGAACAAGACAACCAGTGGACGCATGCTGGAGACTCTGTCATTCTTTAATGACAACCGTTATCACCACCAAATAGTGAGGAAAGCATTCCACCACCTTTTGGCATTGATGGATTTTAAATTTGACTCCTTATGCTTTCAATGTGGCCACCACCCAGCTGAGGTTGTGGCAGATGCCAATTGGAAACTGTCCTTCAATGTCTCACTGTTACGACCCGGCTCAAGGGAAGCAACATAGAGGAGTCAAACAACAACTAACTTATGCAAAAACTAGTTTATTGTATTTTAAAGTTAACAACAAGCATAGAGTGGTGCCTGATAGCAATGCTGCTGATCCTGGTTGCACAGAGAGAGAGGGAGAGCCGGAAGCTTCTCAGGCTTTTCAGTCAGCAGGTGCCAGGTAACGAGGGCAGACGAGGGAAGGAGGAGCTCCAGGTTGGCTGGAAAACATGGCACAGAACAAGTTTTGGGACATAACACCCACGTAAGAATGTTATTCCTATCTGTAAATTCATCCACTTTAAAATTCTAGTTATGATGACGATTCTGTTAACAGAGGCACATATACAAAAGTGTTTCTGTATCAATGATAATAAGTCGACAATAATAACATACTTTATAACTTCTTTTCGGAATATTATTATGGAAAAAAACACTTGAGACACACCTTTTTAAAAAAATGTTAATTTGCAGTTGGGACATTTAAAAGGTCTGATCCTGAGTCCATAACTGACAAGAACCTTGAAGTGGACATTGTAAAGGCATGGTCAGATCTGGACAGGTCACTAAAAGGACAGGCGATAAAGGAACCGCCCTGAACTGGTTTAAATCCTATTTTTCAGATCGTTTCCAATTTGTGCAAAGTAATGATGAGTCATCTATGTGCACCAAAGTTAACCACGGTGTTACCCAGGGCTCTGTGCTTGGCCCAATTTTATTCTCATTATATATGCTTCCACTAGGAAACATTATCAGGACACACTCTGCAAATTTCCACTGCTATGCAGATGACACCCAGTTATACCAGAACAGTGTAATCAATTAACTAAACTCCAAGCATGTCTCAAAGACATAAAAACCTGGATGACCGACAATTTTCTCTTATTAAACTCAGATAAAACAGAGTTTCAAATACTTCGATGTTGCATCTGTTACGCGAGATAAACTCGCGTAACATCGAACCTGCCAGACTTCATTCTGAGGGACTTTAAGTCACAAAACGGCACGAGGAAGAAGAGGAAGAGAGGGAAACAAGGTGGCGTAAGACTTCGCATGTGGAAACAGCGGCTCACCAGGATTCCACTGCCTTCTGTCATAATGGGGAACGTCCAGTCCCTGAGGAATAAAGTGGACGAACTCCAGGGAAACGTCCATTTCCAGAAGGATTTTATGGACTGTTGCATCATGGCCTTCACCGTGACGTGGGTCACCGAGCGAGACCAGGACATTGACCTGCTCATCGATGGTTTTGGGGCCCCCTTTGGCCTCAATCGCAAGGCTGATGTAACAGGGAAAACGCAAGGAGGCGGGGTATGTTTGTATATTAACAAACGCTACTGTAGCTCTGTGACTGTCAGAGAGAACATCTGCACACCAGATGTTGAAGTTTTATCTGTGTCATTGCGGCCTTTTTACCTGCCCCGCGAGTTTCCTTAACTTTTTGTCAATATTGTGAACATTCACCCGTAGGCAAGTGCAGCCTCTGCCTCCAATACAATGTTTAATGTCGTGCAAAATCTCTTGGCTCTGCGGACCATAACTGTGTTCATCTTCTGCCCATCTACAAATAAGTTCTGAAGAGGGAAAAACTGCAGACTAGGGAGATGAAAGACTGGGCCGAGGAATCTGTGATGTCTTTACAGGATTGTTATGAGTGCACTGACTGGGAGATGTTTCAGCAGTCCTGTGATGATCTGGATGAACTAGTGGATGTTACATGTTCCTATGTTGCTTTCTGCAGGGACATGATCATCCCAAACAAGAGAGTTAAAATTTACCCTAATAATAAACCATGGGTCAACAAAGCGGTAAAATCTGCATTACAAAGAGAGAAACTTGCTTTTAAAATGGGGGACACGTCTGACCTGCACATCGCTACCAAAGAGCTTAAAATAGGAATTTTAAGAGCAAAACAAAATTTTAAATCAGATACGGAGAGGAAAATGGCTGCAAACAACCTTAGCTCAGCATGGTCGTGCATGAAAACAATTGCAGGCCTCCAGAATAAAACAAAAATCACACAAGTCATTTTAGATGGTTTTAATTCAGACACTACTTTTGCTAATGCTCTTAATTGCTTTTATAATCATTTGACATGTTTGATTTTAGAAATGAAATTCAAGAACTGAGTCTTAAACCTCAAGAAAATCAACATTTCATTATAAACCCAAACCATGTTGAACAGGCTTTCCGTTCTACAAAGGTGAACAAGAGCCATGGGCCAGACAATATTTCTGCAAAAGAGCTGAGCCCAGTTTTTAATTATATTTTTAATATATCTTTAGAAACACAGCATGTTCCCATGGTCTGGAAAGATGCCATCGTGGTTCCTGTACCTGAAATAAACACTCCAAGCACCCTTAATGATTTCAGACCTGTGGCCTTAACTTCTATTTTAATGAAAATTTTTGAAAAAACTTGTGCGGTCTGAAATTTTAAGACACACGGAGCATGCCCTTGACCTGCTGCAGTTTGCCTACAGGCCTCACAGAGGAGTGGAAGATGCCTCACTCACTCTGCTCAATTAGCTTTTTAAACACTTAGAGGGAAAGGGCTGTCATGCTCAGCTTTTATTTATTGATTTGTCATCTGCTTTTAACCCAATTCAACCTAACATTTTAACCCGTAAGCTTTTAGAAGATTTTAACCTAAGTTTTAATCTTGTGGGCTGGATTTTAGATTTTCTAACGAACAGGTCACAAAGAGTGAGAGTGAATGGATTTTTATCAGATAAAGTTTGCTCTTCCACTGGCTCACCACAAAGGTGTGTGCTCTCTCCTTTGTTTATTATCCTTTATACAAATGTGTCAGAGCTCTTTTAAAGATAGGATCATTTTAAAGTACGCAGATGACTCTGTGATTGTGAGTCTGCTTCAGGCGAATTAAAACAGTCATGGACCTGTTGTTGAGCACTTTGTCAAGTGGTGCGAGGAGTCATTCCTCCAACTTAACATTTGAAAAACCAAGGATATGGTCATTGATTTCAGAAGACCTGCCCACACACACAAAGACACTTTTATCAAAGGTCAAACTGTGGAATGTGTGGAATCATATAAATACCTTGGGACTATTGTTGAGTCCAAACTGATCTTTGAAGCAAACAGTGAAGCTTTGTGCAAAAAGGGTCACCAGCATTTGTACTGTTTAAGGAAAATGTCCTATTTTAATATTGACAAAACCATGCTGACACTTTTTTATCATGCTTTTATTGAGTCTGTTTTATCTTTTTCTTTGGTGTCATGGTTTGGTACCCTGTCCTTAAAGGACAGAAACAGACTGATTTAGATAGTGAAATGGTCCAGTCGGCTGATTGGTGAGCCTCAGATGAGCCTGGAGTCCCTGTACACCAGACAGCTACAGAGGATAGCCAGCTCCATTACCAATGATGACTCGCATCCTCGACATGGGGAATTTCAACTTCTACCCTCTGGTCGAAGGTTTACAGCCCCAAGGGGTAAAACAAAACGCTACAGAAATAGTTTTGTTCCATCTGCAATTGTTCACTTGAACAGGTTATAGCCAAATTTGCACTTTTGTCCCCATCCAGTTTTCTATTGATAGCAATGCATTTGAGCACTTTTCGTCATTGTTTTTGTGGTCTTGTCTTCCGTCTGTGTGTTTATAATTTTGTACTGTTTTGGATGGATGCCTTCTCTTTTTATTGCTGCAAAACAAATCTATCTATGGGTACAAATAAAGTAACCTTGACCTTAACCTTAACCTTATTCGTTATTATCAGGCTACAGCAGTAAGTCGTTAAAGACTGCAGCTTGTCCAAAATGCTGCAGCACGTGTCCTGACAAGAACCGGGAAAAGAGAGCACATTTCTCCTATATTAGCTTCACTACACTGGTTACTGTTACTGACTTGACTTCTTCCTCAGAGTCCCTATGCCTATCGTCCGCAGCTCCACGGCCGCAGCTGCGGCCACATCATGGATTATGATGGTGGATCGCGAATCAGAGATCGTGATCGTAATGGCGGATCCTGTATGGCGGATTCTGTATCGTGCTGGCTGATCGTGATAATAATGGCGGATCCTGTACCGTGCTGGCTGATCGTGATAATAATGGTGGATTCTGTATCGTGTTGGCATCTGATAGTGGTGGTGGACCAAGATTGAGCTGGCAGCTGATGGTGGATCCTGATGGCGGCAGTGGATCATGATTACGACTATGATAACGACAACACTGCTTGATATACAGTATTTCTACTCAGATACTCCATTACACGTGGCATCTATTGCACTTTGGTCCATCCTGGGAGAGGGATCCCTCACATGGGGCTGAGGTTTCTACCTTCTTTTTAACCTGTTAAAAGGTTTTTTTTAGTAGTTTTCCTTAATCTTGTTGAGGGTTAAGGGCAGATGATGTCACACCTTTTTAAAGCCCTATGAGACAAATTGTGATTTGTGAATATGGGCTATACAAATAAAATTGTATTGATTTTATTCACATCAGGTTTGGATTACATTTTGACAACATGATAAAACAAATTTAATAGTGTAAGAAGTTAGGCATAATTTTATAAATTACTAATTATACTTATGTTATACTTACAAAATTCCCCAAAATGTAATTACTGAATCCAGTACTTCCGTTCACCACTCCACTTTGGCTCAATGGATGGGAGAGACAACCAGAGTAGGAAATACTCTACTGAAAAAAAGGAAAGATAAATGAGGACATTATATTAGAACTCATTGTGTCAAAGAAGGTATAAATTGACATTGTCCTACACTGAATTTGGTCAGTCTTCATACATTAATTTAAGTAAAATAACTTATATGATGCAGTGCTTCATCATTGCTGGGCATTGGACTTCTGGGGTTTCATACTACTGGACTACTTGATTCTTTAATTAACTATTCTTTAAACAAGCTTCTCTGCTAGAATACTATTGTATCTGCTGTCTTAGGTTAACTAGATAGCTAGTTTGTACTATTTTGTAGCCAACCATCATCGACTCTGGTGTTTAAAAAACAGGATTTGTTTGAAGCGTCAGATGAAGACAGATGAAAACGCGGAGGATAAAGACAAAGGAGTCTTTCGTTGGAGTCTTTCGGGGGAGGCTGAGTATAACGCTGCTCTGTTTCCTTTTATTTGAATATGTGTATACTTTCCGTCCCTGTTCACATATCTACTCGTAGATACTATAGGCCTGGCACTTGTTCACACCATTACCGTAACCTTTCCTCTCTTATCTATCCCACCTGTTCCACACATACCAAACACCTTGTCACAGGGGGCTCTGAAACTGCCAGTCAGCTACCCGCAAGACGGACTTCAACTCTGGCTTTGCTACCCAGCAATCGCTTGACTTCCTTGCTCTCATTGAGACTTGGATCACACTGGCCAACACATCCACCCCTGCTGCTCTCTCACTGTCTCTCTTTCACCAACACACAGACCAACTGGTAGGGCTGGTGGCACAGGTAAGGTACTAATCACCCCCAAATAGAGTTTTTCTCTCTACCCATATTTTACCCCGCTGTCTTTTGAATTTCATGCTGTGACAGTTACTTACATTACATTACATTTCATTTAGCTGACGCTTTTATCTAAAGCGACTTACAATAAGTGCATTCAACCATGAGGGTACAAACCCAGAACAACAAGAATCAACGAAGTACCATTTTGTTCAAGAAAGCCAAACTTCAAAGTGCCATGTAAGTGCTACTAAATCGCTATTTTATTTTTGCAGATGGGAAACTTATCCTGTTTTGCAAGTCTGCGACTCAGTTGGCCAAGGCTGTTTCACTGGAAGCAATAGGAAAGAAGCGAGTGGAAGGATTTGTTCCAGGTAGTAAGGATGCTATGAAAGGTGTGATTTATGGGGTCTCACTTGAAATCTCTATGGATGAGCTGGTTAGTGGCCTGGACGATGCAGAGATCTCTGAAGCAACTTGGATAAAAGTTTTTCGCGACGGAGCTAAGCGTGACTCAACAGTAGTGGTGTTAACTTTTCGGGAAAAAGCTCTCCCAGAACGAGTGTTTCTGGGATGTTTGTCCTTTAAAGTTCACCCATATAGGAAGCCCCTGCAATGTTTTAAATGCCAGAGGTACGGTCATGTTGTAGCTTCATGTCGAGGAATTAGAAAATGTGGTAAATGTGGGGGTGAACATGAGATTTTTGATTGTAAGGAAATAGTGCTCAAGTGTGGCAGTTGTGGTGGAGGACATATTGCTGGGAATCGTGAATGCGAGCAGTATAAGCATGCAATGAGGGTGCAGCAGTACAGAGAAATTAATAAAGGGACTACATATGCTGAGGCTGTTAAAAAAGTTACTAAATGTGGTGAAGTAGAGGAAATGAGGAGGAATGAAGGGGGAGGCTCCCCTCCAGTAACACGTGTAACAGAAGACTCAATGGTAGTAAACAAGTTTAATTTCCTGACCTTTATTGTTGAGGTATTGTGTGACATGAGGCAGACAAAAAATAATTCAGATGTGGTTAGAAATGTGATGAAAACTGCTGAGAGGGTCCTTGGAATTGAAGGGGTTGAGCCATGAAGACTTTACAGACAAGTGTTTTCAAGAGAAGGAAAGGTTAAAACAAGTGGAGGTCGAACAGAGGAAGATGATGATACTTGACTGATTATGTTTTATATCCTCCAGTTGAATGCCAGGAGTCTGGTGGCCAATGGGCAAGAGTTTAAAAATGTTGTAGATGCCTTTAAAGAAAAAACATGGTTAATATGTGTACAAGAGATGTGGCTGAAATCTACTTCAGGGGGAGGATGTGCAGTATTTGTAAGGGAGGGAATTCAATACAGGAGGGTAAATGTGCTATCAGAGCTTGAGTGTGTTGTGATAGAAATATGGAGCTCAACAGGAAGTTTTTCAGTAATACATTATTACAACCCTTGTCTCCAGTTGGATATGGAAAAATTTGATGAAATAATGGCTCAAGTGCGGTCCCCAGTGGTGTGGTCAGGAGATTTTAATGCTCATAATCCTTTATGGGGCAGCAAATGTAAAGACATGAATGGATCATTTTTGGAAGATTACTTAGATAAGCATGTACTTGTCAGGCTGAATGATGGAAGGCCGACGAGATTTCATGTTGTAAATGGTAATGTATCATGCATAGATTTTACTTTTGCCTCAGCTGAATTAGCTAGATGTGGGAAATGGGACGTTATGGATGGGTACACAATGGGGAGTGATCATTTTGTCATGTCATAAGAAGAGCGGCTGAAAAACACATTCAAATGAAAGGAAATAGGAAAGAAAGGAAGATAGTGCCATGGTGGAATAAGGATTGTAATGAGGCAGTGCAGGCTTGAAACAGAGCGTATAGGCAGCTGAGAAAGAGTCCAGTTGAGAGACAAGTAATTGAATATAAAAGGCTTCAAGCAGAGGCCAGGAAAGTAATAAAAGGGTTAAGAAAGAAAGTTGGCGTAATTTCTGCAGCTCAATGAGCACCTCCACGGCTGTTAGGCAATTTTGGAGTATGATCCACAGAATGGCTGGAATTAATAGGGGGTTGTCTATTCCTGTTTTGATGGAAGGAGATCAAGAAATCGTAAATTGGTCAGAACCTTTCAAAAAATACATGGTGCCAGTAATGTGGGGAGAGAGGGGATTCTGAGGAGAGGAATTGCTTGACAATGGGGGACATAAACTAGAAGCAAATAATGATAATAGTGATGGGATAAATGTATTCTTTTCCATACAAGACCTGCAATGTGCAATAAGGCGAGGGCACAATACCACCCCTGGGAGAGATGGGTTTGGGTATGAGGTGTTCAAAAACATGGACGTTTTAGCATTAGAAGAGATGTTATCTCTGATAAATACACTGTGGGAACAAGGTTCAATCCCAGGAGAGTGGAAACATGCAGTGGTTGTGCCAATCTTGAAACCTGGCAAATAAGCTGACAATCCTGAATCATATAGGCCAATTGCCCTCACAGCAGTAGATTTAGGCCAGGTAGGGCAACAATGGATTCAGTCCTGGTTTTAGATAGAGACATTAAGAGAGCTCTAGTAAACAAGGAAGTGATGATTGGTGTCTTCCTAGATATAGAGAGGGCCTATGATATGCTGTGGAAAGAGGGATTGGTAATCAAACTGTATAATGCTGGTATTCGGTGTTGTGCAATAGTAGGTAGATTTGATGTTGACTAATTATTAATAATCATAAAATATGATTATTAAATAAATACAATTATTTATCAAAATAATAAACTTATTAATTAAAAACAATAAAGTTATCAATTAAGAATAATGAAATATTAATGAGAAACAATAAAATTATCAATTAAGAATAATACAATTTGTAATTACAAATTTATCAAAGACGGGGCACCACCCTGAATACACTATTATCCTAACAAGAATCCACTATATCAAAGATCACAACACTAGCACTTAACACGATTTATAACACACATGTAATACCTATGTGTAGGTCTGTGTGTGTGTGTGTGTGTGTGAGAGAGAGAGAGAAGGGGGAGTCAAGATGGCGTACGAAGTCACGGGGGATGACGTCGTATTACTGAATTTAAGATGGCGGTCTAACCGCGTGGTGTCGTAGGATCGAATCCAAGATGGCGGTCTAACCGCGTTGTTTGACCAACAGGAAATGGAGAACAAAGGGATGCTTTTGTCTATTTCGTGGTTCAAAGCGCCGAATGGCGTCGAGATGCAATCGCACTATCTAAGTCCCCGGACGGGTATAACACTTGAATTATGTGGATGCAGGTCGGAACGTGTGTGCAGGCGGGTTTAGGAGAAAAGAGAGAGAGAGAGAAAAGGAAAACATGCAAAGAGTGATCAGAGGAGATCTCAAACACCGCCAGAAACAACTTTGCGGGGACTCTACCACTCAGTACTCAAGGCGGACGGAATTAAGATCCGTCCAGCTGTGTACCGATCTTTTAATGGGTTAAAATCTCCGCAAAATGAGTCTGACGATCACACAGTGCGGAGCTACAGCCGGAAACGCAGATTCGTCACGGCGCGCTGGCACAAAACAAAGGGACTCGGCGGTCCTACAGAAATATACACTCAAATAATAACACGCTAATGTTTAAACTAGTCTCTGCCCAGACATAAGCCTCTTACTTCATGCTGGTCCGCGGTTCGTTGACGCGCGAGCGGCGCGTTCCGGGAAGACAAGTGAATTTGTGTTCGTGGCCTCTAGAGTAGTGTGGTGGAAGTTTCTGTAGAATAATGATACTCTATTGTATAATAATACACACATAACATTGTCTCTCGGAAAGTTCAACCAAAACACCTGCAGGTGGGCTCACCCCACACAGCCACCTAGTGTGACGTGTATAGAATGAGCACAGAGCACAGGAGAATCACTTCACTTATACAATCAGAAGCCCCTCCCCGCGAGGAGCCAAAAGGTATTCTTCAGTCTCTTGATGTCTGACCAGGTTGGGCAGAGTTCCTGTCTCAGATCTCCGTCTCAGACCCCTGGTGTGCCTTTCTGGTGTGAGACAATCTGTCTCCGAGATCCCCTATCTAGATTTACAACATCAAAAGACTCCAGTCCTGTATACAATGCAGAGTTCCCCTCACCCATCTCTATCAGACACACTAAGTAACACCCCTGCAGTGAAGCATTTGCTAAGACACACATGTGGGGGCCATAAACACTTATAGTCCCCTCTGCAACTTTTGTAAGTCACAGAAACACATTTGTTATCTACTTCTTCTAAATACATATCTGTTCTTCTATTATACATTACACAAATGCAAAATCTGCCATTACAATTCCCCCTTTGAGCCTAAAAGGCTCAATATCCTTTATACATCTTTATACCATCTCATCATCCTGGAAGGGAAACATCCCGGATAGATGAGTTTCAGGAAGTTGAACATATCGTCCAATCATAGACTTGATTAAGGAAATAACCATAGTCTTAAACTCAAAAGACAATACAACAGTTCAACAACACTAGTACACACATGAAAATCCAAATAGGTTTCAACAAACTTCAATAACATATTTTGCAATCATTCAAAAGTAGGCGTGACCATCAATTCCGCCCTTCAGGAATCTGAGTGTCCGTGTTCTTTCTCTGGACAATAGGTCATTTAAAATTTGAAACGATATGCATCATATTGTCAAAAATGTTCACTGTGTATGTGCCACAATTCGTCCTGATTATGTGACAAACACCTTCTTGGCTAGCATCTTTTCTCAAAGCCTTTCTGTGATGCAGAGTCATTCCTGACCCTAGATAGTGGGAGAAAGAGTTGAAAACCCAGCCCCCCTCTAAAGATGTTAATCTTCCATCTCCAGAGCAAACTCATCTGTTTGTGTGTGTTCTTCACAGTGCTCCCCCCTGGGGCAAGTCCTCCAAAACCTTTCATCTGGAGACACTCACACTGTGGAACTCTCATCTCTTGATTACACACAATGAGTTGAATCTGTAAATGAGCTTGGGTCTCTGATATTTTCATGGTCTCAAACCATGCATTCTCCAGGCTTTGTCAGTTCATCAGGGAAGTCGAACATGAGTTCTCCTTTTGTCCTGACTTTGATGCTCAGGTTATATTTCGTGGTTTTCTTCCTGCCAAGGTTTCACATGCCATATTATTGGTGGCAGGACGACGATGACGGTGTTCATGAACAGGGAAACCATCTTTTCCCTCGAACTGCATCCCAGTCGTCCCATCAGGTGTCGTTGTTTTCCCCCTTCGGCGCTATTGTATCAGCAGTGCCCCTCGCCAACCCCCTCTTCAAAGTGTTGCCTCTTCTTGAGATTAGAGACGTGTGGCCCTAATCATTTCCACACCTCTCCTTGCTTGCAAACACGAAACAATTGAAGGCTGAAGGCTCGCACACTGACACAACGCACGCTCCGTCCTGTAGAATCCACTCGTGGCTCCGGAAATCCTCCTTCAATGGCTTGCATGTCTCCAGGTTGACCTTCACTTCCGTCTGTGTGGTGAGAGGCACTTGGTTTGCACTCGTTCCATCGACGTGCTCTCCTGGTTTCCTCCTCACGTCCTTCACCACAATCCAGTCTCCTGGTCTCAGATCATGCAGTTTCCCTTTCTATGGATTTCGGTAGGGAGTCCATCACCTGCCTGTGGATTTTACAGGGGACAGGTTTACACAATATCTACCAGTTCGTTTTTCAATGTGCTGTTGTCTCCTTCCACTGTTTGTTTCTTTCCACTGCCCCGCCACTGGCGGGATGATAGGCACGATGTTGCCTCGTGTCGATACCCATACTCACCAGCATCCTTAAAGCTGTGCTTACAAATGGGGTACCATTATCAGTGGACATCTTTTTGGAATTTCCCAATGTGGAATGAATTCTCCGAGCAGTGTCTGCGCCACTGCTGAAGAATCCTGTCTAGATGTGGGGAAAGCTTCTACTTGCATAGCATACATGTCAACAAGAACAAGACAGTATTTATTTATTTATCTAACTTACTTAATTCAATTTAATCTTTATCAAATTCCTCTATAAATGATCAAACTGTTTGTTTGGTGGTGGATTGTTTACTTTGTGGAATCTGGATTTCTTTACCTATTTTCATTGTAATTCAATTACGCGACTCAGATAAAAAAAATTTTATTGAGTATTTGTTTAGAGTGTTGTTTTGTACACCCAATACATCTATATCTATATTCCTCCCTTTTGACACACTGACTACAGTCATGTGTCAATTCAAACTAATGAAGAAAACATACATAGGTTAAACAATATCATCCCACATGACCCACATCAAAAGTCTGTCAACCACCAAACAAAATTGTTATCCACCAACCAGTTTATTCCTTAAACGTAGTAAATTAAATCTGTATTCTTAAAAAAGTATTTAATTGCGATTGACCCTTGTTTATAGCTCCTATAACCTACATTAAGTTAATTATTTAAAAATCTTTAATACGCACTCCTCATTTGCAGACTGCATACAGTTTGCATAATAACACAGCATCTATCAGCACACAGATGAAAGTGTGAAGTGAAATAGGTTCATGAATCTCCTATTCAATCAACTCAGCCAAAATCACATGCCACCCCCATGCAAACCTGCTATTAGTGTTGATCTTAACACTCTTGTCACTAGCGTATTTGCATTCTTCAGTCAATGCACAATAGTGTGATGGGAGTGGTTTAGCCTCTATTGTATCACACAGTCGTAAACCCACTTGGTTATCTCAGTTGCTGCATCCTTTGATGCTGAACTTATCACCAAACAACTATCACTTCTGCATAATTAGCTGGTTATCTCTAAAATCTAAATCTAAACTAGGAGAAAAAACTTTTTTCTCTTTAGTTAAGAAAAAACTGCTACGCAATCATTTGGCTATCCCTACTGATGTAGGGAAGAGAGTCGCATAGTTAAAAACATTGCATCTCTAAATAGTGATGTCTATCATCTAAGGCAATACTGTTCCATATCTGAGCCACCTGGTTGTTAAAAGGTGGGAGGTATTTTGCTCAAGCAAAATCATCCTATCAGCATATTGGCACCAGTAAAGTCATATATCACAGCGTCACATATCACACATCAAATATCACAGCTCTCTCAGCAGTTGTCGTCAAGTGGTCTTATCCCTTGATCAGACCCAAAACATATTTGTGCCCGGTCCACAAACATGATGGTACCTGTTTCAACTCAGGAATATCATTAATGTTTACACCAAAACTAAAAATCGTAATACATTTTATTAAAAGATTTACCACATTCAGGAATGAGTTCAACATTCCTAATTTCATTTATCACTATGGAAAATCGTTTGCGATTAACCTTTAACCCTCTTTAAAAATATCTTATTGGTATTAAATGTCTTTTCCTCTCCAGTAGTATTATAATCAAAAGTTGATATTTTAACAAATCTTTTAGCCAATGAGTCTATCAAAACTACTAAGACAACACAGTGTTTACTATCTCAATACAACCAACTTACTTTATCCTTTCTTTAATTCACATCCTCTATAACCTTCTTAAACTTAATTTGCTCTTACTTAAAAGTCCGCTTCTCTGAGTAAATAACATCTATGTTCACATTTGTCTGAAGTCTCTCTGCCTCTCGCAAAAGGGTGTTACTTCCATAGAGTAGAAAAGAGTCTAGACATCTCATTGATATGCTAGTGTCAAATCCCCCTTTCTCTATCTAACAAATGCAGATGTTATTTAGACTCCAGTTACCTCTAATGCCCTGCGGTGTTTAAAATTTAACATACCACTCAATGAACACATCAAATCTTTACCCATAAGATTTATCAGGCAGTGTGGTGACAACAAAATGAATCTTAAACAATCCCCTTCAACCACATCATGAAAAATAGCAATTGTACAGTGCATCTCTCTATCACTGTTGTACCTGTTGCTCCAATCATGAGATATCCAACATTCATTTTAGGAGTAATATCACTCTTCACATCTATTAACTGATTCCGGTTCCTGAATCTACAAATATATGTGATGTCTCTACCACTCACTGTGATTTGTGTGTTCGGGCATTAGTTTATACACATCATGTGAAAATATTTAGCATAAAGCACAATAGGCCTCTCTCTACTGATCTTCTGATCAAGCTCACAATGGTCAATAGCAATCTTAATCATCTGTTCTATGTCTAACATTAATTCACATGGTGTGTGTGTAACCGTGTTCTTACTTTAGTGACGTGCTTGAAACTCTCTCTCTCCATCTCAGTGTCCTCACCAGATGAATTCCTTCACTGTCCCCAGCTCACCGCTAATCAATCGCACTGTGTGCGCTGCTTCCCAGGGCATTCTCTTGCCCACCTCTTGGTGGAGCTGAGTCCAGATCAGAATCTAGTCGGAAACACTGAGACTGGAGATTATTTCAGTTCCTGCATATTCACTTCAGTTAAACCACATCCATACACTCTTCAATCCAGCACAAATATCCCTACTTTCATTTTCCTTTTTCTTTGTCCTCTCTACTTCGTTCTTATTCTTTTTATTTCTCTCTTTTCACGCGCAGTTTAGTTTTGAATTACCAAAGATAATTCAACCTCAAACTTCCCATGCTCGGAAAAGACACAGTCATCCTCTCTATTTTAAAACCTATTTTCTCAAATAGGTTGTCTCAGCAATTGTGAACCCGACTCTTATTTTATAAATTTAAACTCTGGTTTGTTCAGCAGAATACGAATTGGAAATAAAGTTCTGCTTATATGGGAAAAGAACTTAAAAGTCTCTTAATTTAATTTTTTAACCAAATCGTTTCTATCTCTTAAAAATGTATTTTAAGATTTATTATGAGGTTGTTTATTTTTCCTTTTACTATTAGCTTTTAAAACGCAATTATACCCCAAATATATTTAAACATATACTCACCTTTTTCTCCAGTTTCGAGGATTCTCAGATTCCTCTCTTTTTCTTTTCTCCTCTGCTTTCTCAGCTGAAATCCTCAGCTTAAATACTCAGTTTAGTTTCATCAAATTCTACATGTTTCTTCTTTCACAGTCACACATATCATCAACAAAATTTGTTAAGTTTTAGTTTATTAGTGTTTTAGTGTTAGTAACCTTAAACCTTCAACCAACACCAAAATGCTTTTAACCTTCAACCAAACTCCAAAAATGCTTTTGTAAGGACAATAAAACCCATCTCCAATATAATGTTGTCAATTGTAATTACCTCTTGTAATTCCTGATCACTTGGCAAATTTCTCCATTATTGTTCCTACGTTTTTGATTCCTTAATACATTTTAAATACTCTGCCTGATATAATGCCTTAGAGAAATCTCATATTCACACTTCTCTTTAGCACCTCGCATGCAGGTATAAAATGTACTGGAATTATCAGATTTTCAACAGATTGCTGTACTGAGACGATCCGGACCTGGCCTTGGTCCTTCCGTCCCAGCTACACCTCTATTGCAAAATAATAATAATATTACTATATATTAATAATAACTACTAGTCATGAGCCCGACATCAGAGCCCAATCTTATTTATAATATTTTTGACCTTCTCCTAAAGATCGAAACGAAGCTTCCTGGATCCTACACCGATTTCCAAAACCTAGCCATGCAGACACGTCTGTCCCTCAATACAATGAATGAGTGAATCTCTTTTTCCTGGACCTTTTCCTAAAGGTCATAACAAATGTGGATCTTTTCCTAATAGATCACAACATTGGACCTTTTCCTAAAGATCGAAACATTTTAATTTTACTTACCCGAGAGACAATGCTTGTTTGCCAAACCAGGTCCGTTGGATCACCTCAGTGAGTGCACTCCTGGCTCTCAAGCATTCGGCCCTCATTTTGTTGAGGTATGAGTCCCAGACTTTCCTCAGCGTTGAGATCCAGAGTGTCTGCTCACACGAGTGATCCTGCCAACAACGCCAAAATTGTGGTGGCAGTTTCTGTAGAATAATGATACTCTATTGTATAATAATACACACTCTAGGAAATTTAAACTCTGGTTTGTTCAGCAGAATACGAAATTTGGAAAATAAAGTTCTGCTTATATGGGAAAAGAACTTAAAAGTTTAAATTTGTCTCTAGGAAAGTTCAACCAAAACACCTGCAGGTGGGCTCACCCCACACAGCCACCTAGTGTGACGTGTATAGAATGAGCACAGAGCACAGGAGAATCACTTCACTTATACAATCAGAAGCCCCTCCCCGCGAGGAGCCAAAAGGTATTCTTCAGCCTCTTGATGTCTGACCAGGTTGGGCAGAGTTCCTGTCTCAGATCTCCGTCTCAGACCCCTGGTGTGCCCTTCTGGTGTGAGACAATCTGTCTCCGAGATCCCCTATCTAGATCTACAACATCAAAAGACTCCAGTCCTGTATACAATGCAGAGTTCCCCTCACCCATCTCTATCAGACACACTAAGTAACCCCCTGCAGTGAAGCATTTGCTAAGACACACATGTGGGGGCCATAACCACTTATAGTCCCCTCTGCAACTCTTGTAAGTCACAGAAACACATTTGTTATCTACTTCTTCTAAATACATATCTGTTCTTCTATTATACATTACACAAATGCAAAATCTGCCATTACAGTAGCTGATTCGCGCGGTGGCAGCGGGAAACGAGCTGGGCCGGATAGGAGAGAATTCGTCTCGTTCTCCTAGGCGAATGTGTCCTGCCCTTCGTGCGAATGTTCTTGCTCTTCTGGCGAATGGTCTTGCTCTTTGGAGCGAATGGTTCTTGCTCCTGGGGCGAATGGTTCTTGCTCCTGGGGCGAATGGTTCTTGCTCCTTGTGGCGAATTTTACGTGCCCTTCTGCAGGTATGAACAGCTGAGGAGCAGCTGTAGTTGTGGATCCGGAAAAAGTCTGGGGAACTCGGCCTGCGAGTGAAAGACTTTGCCACGGTTGTTTCAAAATAAAGCTCAGGTAAAAAAAGGGAAGTTCACAAAAATAAAAGGGAATGAACTTAAGTTAAAAATAAAAATACAAACGTTTGGTGGTTGCTCCCTTAGGTGTCTGGATCATCTGGAGGAACCGGGAGAGGTTCTGGTCCTATCTTCAGTGCACGGGAAAAAGCAATGAATTGAGGGGGTTCTCTGTATTTATTACCTGAGAAATGTCCGGCCTCCCTCCAGGGGGGGCCGTGGGGTCTGTTGGCTCTCAGCCAATGGAAGGCCCGAGTTTAAACTCGGGCGGCGGTCAAAAAAACATGGAGGCCCCAAAAGCATTCTGGGGGTTTTGGCCTCATGTTAGAGACGAACTCTAGTCAGGCTTCTCAAATGTGTTGTAGGCCTGTCCTTTGTCCTGGGCTCGATCCCAACATCGGGGAAGGATGTTGAACTGGATTAAAGATTTCTTGAGATCCCGTTCCATACAGGTAAGAGTGGGCGACAGTCTGTCCGACAAAGTAAGTGTAGATAATGGAACCCCACAAGGTAGTGTTATCAGCCCTATCTTGTTTAAAGGGGACATAGCATGCCCATTTTACCACAAGTTGATATGGTTCCTTGGGGTCTTAATGAAATGTCTGTAACATACTTTGGTCAAAATACCACAAGGATCATTTAAAACAGCACCCTTTTTACCCTGTCTAAAACAGCCCTCCATAGAGTGACCTGTTTTGAGTGCCTGTTCCTTTAAATGCTAATGAGCCAGCTCCCCCCTCCCCCCTCTCCCCCCATGATTTTAAACGATATAAATTACATATTTTATATGATATAAATTATCAAATATGCATCCCATACTTTGTATTCCCCTTCTGTTGTCCTGGAGTTTTAATTTTCCCAATCACATAATTAAATGTCCCCCTCTGCCCATCCACTACAAGCACACAAGCAGACAGACAGAGAGAGAAAGAGAGGGGTGGGGGGGGGGGCTATGAAGACCATCATTTACCCCCGAACCCCGACATTCAACGGGTACAACAACAAGCGGAGAAAGCAGAATCGCGGGCTGACCTTATATATACAGTCTATGGGGCTGACCAGCGGAGAAATGCACGTCCCGTGTGAACAGCCAGGCGGCTGCGTGCTGGAGAACGGCGCTGCGCTGCCTCGCAGCGGCGCTTCCGCGTCCGGTGTTAACCCAGCGTACAGTAGTGCTGAACACTGCGGAAGTCTTCCACACTGCTGGCTGTGTGGCGCTGACACAAATTCCAGCTCACGCATGGGAGAGCGAGCGGTCGCTCCCGAGCAGCTGCTGCAGCCTCCCAGTCCCAACGATCCAGACAAATGCCACATGTGAGTGAATCGTGGGCTGACCAGCGGAGAAATGCTCGTCCCGTGTGAACAGCCAGGCGGCTGCGTGCTTGGGAACGGCGCTGCGCTGCCTCGCTGACTCCGGTGTAAACCCGGCGTGACGGGGTGGGCCAAGACCATGTAGGGAGACTTCCAGTACCTTGTTATGACACAAAACCCAGGAAGCTCAATCGAGTCGCTCAAGCATGACGTTTCTGACTTAGAGGAACTATAACAAAACGCGCGAGTGTTTTTTTCCCAGAGTTTTTGGGTTGGTAGACATGCCAGATACCCACATTAACCTGTAGAAGCACTAACAAAGTGGAATTTGCATGCTATGTCCCCTTTAAAATAATGGTGATGAAGTGGGAGATGGATTTGGTATATCCCTGTTTGCGGATGACGGAGCCATATGGAAGAGAGGTCGCAATGTTAGATATTTGATGAAACAGATGCAGGGTGCTATGGATAATGTGCAGGCCTGGGCTGATAAGTGGAGTATTGTATGGAGAACCCCTTGAAAGAAAATACCCATGCCTCGAATAGATGAAATCAAATTGACAAGGTTAAGGCTCAGACACTGTGGACTAGCAAATGGGTTGGTGCTTGTGGGAAAACACAGAGATGGAAACTGTGACAACTGTGGAGTCCTGGAGTCTGTACAACATATTCTGATGTATTATCCACTCTATGCCAAAGAAAGGAGGGAGCTTTTTATAGGATTAGGCAAACTGGGTACTGAAACTTTTTCAGTAAAATCACAGCTTGGTGATGGGATGTATAAGAAGGGGAGAGCTGGAGAAGTTTTGCACTTCCTTAAAACTACAAATTCATAACGCAAGATATAAACTGAGGGCATAATCTGCAGTGATAATTCCCTACCGGTGGGAGGCAGCAATGCACTAAATCAGTGATTCTCAACTGGTGGGTCGCGGACCCGTTTTCAGTGGTTCGCGGGCCTTTGCCTGGGCAAAAAGAAATGTTAAGAAAAAAATCCTGTGCTTTTATTTTGAAGGGGATTTTTTTATGCAGCGGAGTGCCGTCTATTCACACTACTTAACAGTATTTGTTAAGGAGTGTGAATAGGATCAGTTGTGTTTGTTGTCATAGATTCAGTGAGTGAGTATTCTCAGCTAAAGCTACATAATTTGGGTCTTTTTGAAACTACTTCTCAGTAGATGGACTTTTTTATTTCAAGTTTGTGCATGAAAGCACTGTTGAGTCTGTTAAAAAAGGCTGAAGTTACTGAATTGTTATGTAAGTTGTATTACCTTGTGTCCTTAAGATGCACTTTTTGGTTTTTAATTAAAATGCAGCTAATTGAGTGTAAAAGGGAATATTTCCCTCTCTAGCATCGCCACCTGCTGGTCGTTTTGGTTTATCATTAAACTTGTTTTTTTTGTGTTGGCATACAGTGATATTCTGTACTATCTCAGGTTCAAACTGCACCATCTTTTTATTAAATAAATTTGAGAAGTTGAAAATGTTCCTCGATTTGGGTCGCGGCTTGTCATTAAGGGGTGATGGTGGGTCCCGAAGCCAGACCAGTTGAGAACCACTGCACTAAATAGTGCCTAGTCTGCCGGAAAGAAGAAGAAGAAGATTGTGTCTATTTTCTGATCCACACTCCGGAGCAGAAGGTGGCGGTAATGCACATATAGCTGGATGCCAACCGCCTTAAATCAAGAAGAAGAATATGAAGACGTCATCAGTCCGCGCCGCATGGAGAAACGTGGGATTAGCGTGCAAGAGACGAGTTTACCACGTGAAGCTGTGTGAACATGGCGTCGGTTCAGGACCCAGAAATCCAGTTCGCACAGAAACTAGCCTCCAACGAAAAGCCGGTCCGGACCAAGGCTATAAAGAAACTGAAGAAATACATAAATGTTAGGTCACAGAAAGAGACAGGTAAGCTAATCTGTGCGTGTTATCCAGCGGACTCTGACTTGCTAACGACAGCTCAAATACAGAGCAAACACTAAACTAACCTTAACCCTGATTTTAAAATGGATGTGGAGATGATATGCATGTTTTAACTGACCGTTTGACGTCTGGTGGTCATCCGGTTGTTTTAAAATAATTGGTAGCTAGTTAATATTCATGTGTCCTGGTAAATCAGATTTAGATTATAGACTGGCTGTAATGTAGCAAGAATAGCTGGATCGTTCACCCCTTTACTTGTTGCAACATAAAGTGACAGAGGATCGTATCTAGTACCAAAAATACATTCAATGTTCATGTCATCAGTTTCCACACAGCTAACTTGCATCCTGAACTCAAGAAGCATGTTACAATTAAAGCCTTACTTCCGTTGTACAGATGGATTCACTGATGATGAGCTGCTCAAGCTATGGAAGGGTCTTTTCTACTGCCTGTGGATGCAGGACAAACCACTGCTCCAGGTTCGTGCTACCTGTTTTCTTTTGTTATCAAGGTATCTTCAGAAGTTGTACAAATGTAACTGGACTTGCTTGTTTCTATAAGACGTTTCACCGCGAATCCAAGAGGCTTCTTTGGTTCATATTAAACATGGCACAAGTAAATGGTTTGTATTTATATAGCGCTTTTCTAGTCTTGATGACCACTCAAAGCTCTTTACAATACAGTTTTACATTCATACAGTGCATCTATTAGCAACACGTCTGTTTAGATGACTGTTATATTAAAGATACATTTTCAGACTTTCATCATTCTTTAATCTTTGAATTTTCATAAGAATATCAAAGAATATTTCATTACATGTCATTTAGCTGACGATTTTATCCAAAACAACTTCCAATTAGTGCATTCAACATCTAAGAGGGGCCATTTGGGATTCTGGTTTGAGGATGACCGCTCTTCCCCTCAGCCCCAAGGTTCATGTCTGAGGAAGTGGAACTAGAGCTTAGTTTTTTTTATCAGAACAAATATATTCTAAATGATTGCAGATCTGCCATTTGCCTCTTTTGATGTGTGCTCTTGACAACATCTTTAAGGGGAATGAAAACCTGCTCAAAGCCCAAATCAAATCTGTACCTGTCATAAAATTGAATTATAAATGTGTTGAGTCAACTACTTTCCCTCTTGGTTTAATATTTATTCTTAATATTGCAATCTCCACTTTTATTCTTATAGGAGGACCTATCAAACCAGATCTCCAACCTGATCCACAGTTTCCATCATATAGATGGCCGTAAGTTTCTTCATATAATTTCATCATGTTATGTGATTTCATTACAGGAAGTAAAATCAAGTCACATTACATGTCATCTGTACATTTTATGACAATGTGCTGTTTCCTGCAGAGTTTTTATACCTTGAGAGCTTCCTGCAGACCTTCAAAAGAGAGTGGACTGGTATTGATAGGTTGCGGATGGACAAGTTCTTCCAGGTCAGTGGTAACCGAACACTGCTTTAATAAGCACATTTTTCTGTATGACAACCAGACAGTCTGCTGATTTATCTGCCTGAATTTGACTTAAAGGGATAGTTCATTGAAACATTTTAATTCACTCCTTATCTACTCACAACTATGCCGGTGGAGGGGTGGGTGAAGTGTTTAGTCCACAAAACACTTTAGGAGCTTCAGGGGGAAAGAGTGTTTCAGCCATGGTGACCTCTTCTTCAGATGTAATAAAACAGAAAAAAACACAACATGCCTCTGTACTGCTTGTGGGTGTCTTGGTGTCTGACATTCATATTCAACTCAAAATGGTGCAATTCACACCATGTTTTAAGCCTCAAAGTCCACTACCGGAAGTGGCGATGCTAGCGGACATAGCCAAGAGAACGCGCATCCGCGCATACCCTTTCACGAGTGTGTGTGGTTTTCCGGTGTGGGTATGTGAACGTGCCACAGAGGAGCCTATTCGAGTACATTTAGGCTAAAAACACAGTGTAAATGATATCGTTTCGAGTCGAATATGAATGTCAGGGCTTGTGGACACTTTAATGACACCACACGAGCAGTATGGAGGCATGTTGTGTTTTTTCTCTTTGATTACATCTGAAGAAGTGGTCACCAGTTACTTCAGTTGATTTGGATGCAACACTTTTTACCCCCGAGACTCCTAAAGTGTTTTGTCGACTCAAACACTTCACTTTTGGCATAGTGGTGAGTAGATAATGAGTGAATTTAATTTTTTCGATGAACAATTCTTTACACTGAGACCAGTGGCAGAAAATTCCCTATCAGATTGTACAAATTTCCCAGGAATGCAGAGATAGTGCCTCACTAGAGTGGCCAGCTTTGGAATGAACATCTCATGAAAAAATAGTAGAAGTGTTGAAATGATCTGTCAAAATTAAACAGTTAATCGTGTACAGCTCCAACTGGAATGTTGAAATGTCACACAGATACTTAAAGCTAGTGATGGCGAGATGAAGCTTCATGAAGCATTGACGCTTTCATCCAATTGGTTCACTCATGGGCCGAAGCTTCATGGTGCTTCATTTGCTCTACTGTGCCATCAAGTGGACAATAAATGTGAAACAGGCAGTGATTATAATGACACCATGGCTTTGGTGTGTGAAGCTTTGAATTGAATAAATGAATGAATGATGTTTGTGATTCCAGTACATAAATTATGAACTTATTAATAGGGTGTCTGTCTTTATGATACAATGGCGGGGTCAAAAGGGAAAGTGGAAACAAATTGGGCAGAGGGATGTGATGTGAATGTGCTTGTTACTTGTAACATGTAAAATAGGGACATTTTAGTCATTTTTATTTAAAAATAACTTTTCCACAGTGCTGGGTTTCAGGCGGTTTCTTTTTTTTGCAAACAAACGTGCAATAAAGTCCCAAGTCCACAAAATGTGAGGGGGGGGGGGGATCCATTGCGTTTCGCTGCCCCTTTTATATTTCGATTAGCACGCCAAACCCGCGAACCATTTCCTGACTCAGTCACATGGTACGGCTGGGTTTGAACGTCACCACATACGTCAACACAAGCCTCGATACGCGCTTCAAAAAAAATCTTCCTGGATTACTCGACACACGCTTCGAAGCCTCGACACGGAAGGACACATCACTACTTAAAGCTTTACATCACTTTTTCATATATCCATGTGGTTAGGAGTGGGCGCTATATCGAATATACTCGATGTATCGCGGCTTGTACCACGTGCGATGTATAAAATTACTATTGCGACGAACGAGTATAAATTGTCACGTGAATGTTTTAAGCCGTCAGCATGAAATCCTTTTCAAGATTCGCTTCTCTCGCTCTCTTCTCATGCCCCTCTCACAGCAGACTGCTCACTCCCCTGCCCATCCAGAAAACTCTCCTGTGCACATGCATATTTTTGTATCAGGAGGAGGGAAGAGACTCAGAGCACGGAGAGGGAGCTCTGAGTCCCAGCGAGTTTACGAGAGTTCAGAGACGGTTATTGACAGTTTGTTCAGAGTCTTTCTGAATGCTGGACCGAACGAATCAGTTTATAAATGGTGAACGTGAGTGGCGTTCACTCCAGCGTGAAGCACCCAGTCAGTGACTTTGTTGAAGAACAAACGGTGAAAACACAGTTTCCTGATGATCCACAGCTGCTCAATGATCAGAAGGCAAGCCCCGACATATGTATTAGACTGGAAAAAAGGTCATTAACACCGTGTTTTAAGCCTAAATGTCCGCTGATATCTTCCGACGAGGAGCATTTAGGGACCGTCGGAAATGCTAACGTCCACTAGCTTAGCCACTTCCTGTTGACCTTTATGAATTTAACATTTGAACAGTGATTTAGAGGAGATTTCCAAATATCGAGATATATATTGTGTATCGCGATATAGCCTTAAATATCGCAATGTTTGTTTTAGGCCATATCGCCCAGCCCTTCATGCGTTTGTTAATTTCAAGCTATGCAAAGACGAAGACCCAAAAAATGCTTATTTTTTTCTCTGACAGCTGGTTCGCTTAATGTTCAAACAAACTTTTGAGATGCTGAAGAGGAAAAACTGGGAGAGCAGGTAATAACATATTTCTTGTGGTAATGTTTGTGTCATATCATGTTGAGGTGAATAACTAATGACTGTCTTCTTAGTGTGGTAGCCAGGTTTCTTGAGTTGCTGACAGCACAGCTCCTGCGGGGTGGCAGTGCAGCGCCCAGCGGGTTGCAGTTCCACATCCTGGATCTATACATGACTGAACTGGCAGCTGTGGGTTCTTCAGAGGTACAGCACCACTACTGACATTGGTCCTTATGTAACAACATTTTTGTATTCTTATGCTTTAGTCTCTCTTATATTAGTTTGTACGGTGAGTTCATACAAACATGCCACATCAGATTAAACAAACTTTTGTAACTCTGTTAGTGGAACACATCTCACTGTCATTCATTCCATAGGTTTCACACTTGGCTTATCCATTGTAAATGGCACAAGGAAGTGTTAAAGTTGCAGTGTGTAGAATTTAGTGACATAAAGTAATTCAATATAAAGGGCCCATTCTAGGGTAAATAAAACAATTTGTATAATTTAGATGAAACACACTCGTGGATTATTATATTACACTAGGATTATTTTATATTCAATTTCTGTCAATAGATCCCTTTCATCTAAATCTTACACACAGGACCTTTTTTAGGGGGTTTTGAACATGCAATACGTTCAACATCATATTCTACATCCTCAGATAATCTACACCAGTGGCTGACAGTAAGCAGCCTGCAGGAAGTTAAATACATCTTCAAATTTGTATATAAGCCACACACCTGAAACACATAAACAGTTTCATTTAAGAATATAAGACAAGATGGTGAATATCCCTTGTATGTTTGAAGGTCTTCTGCAGAATTTAAGTTTCCAACTTCCAGTAGATGTAAGCAGGTGTCAACCTGATGGAGGATGTTGCAAGGAAACCCCTGCAGCCAACCTCCACAGGGAAAACTATTGCTTTCCAGCCACGTTGCTCTGCCTCAAATGCCATGTCTGCATACTGCAGCCTTTTCGTCATTTGCTTAATCAACAGCGTCCTCCCAGGGTACTGGGAGGACGTCAACTCTTCGAAGTAGACGACGTGCAGGGTGTTTGACCCGAGTATCAGGTCTGGTCTCAGGGTGGTAGTGACAGTATGTGATGGGACTGTAAGCCGCTGGTCCATGTCCATCAACATTTCCCACTCTCGGGCTTGCTCCAACTGACCACTCCTGTCAGTGGAGGAGGCCCTCTTTTTCCCTGTTCCCCCTCGCGGACAAATGTTAATAAGTCCTGAGCTTTTAAAATCCTGTTTTCAGAGGTCCGAAGAGTGTTTTGTTAGCTGCATCTGTAGTGGGAAAGAAGTACTCAATTTACTACCTACTTACTAAATACAATAACATATAACCAATAACTTTAAAAATTGTTGTTATATTATATCACCAATCAATTAATAGCAAGTTGTTGCTGCATGCCATTGTAAAGAAATGCATTAATGCTTCAATTATCCTGATGTGGTCTTTTTTTTTTACAGCTCACTGCTAATCAGAACTTGATGTTCATTGAGCCGTTCTGCAAAACAGCTGCCAAAACCAAAGAGTAAGTCCACATCTCCTCTGACTTTTTTTGTTTTAATGCAGTCACTTATATACACATAAGTAATTAAATGGTAAATGGTTTGTATTTATACAGTGCTTTTCTAGTCTTGATGACCACTCAAAGCACTTTATATTAGTTTGCCCATCACCCATTCACACACATTCATACAGTGCATCTATTAGCAGCACTTGTTTTCTATGAGGGGCAATTTGGGGTTCAGCATCTTGCCAAAGGACACTTCAGCATGCAGATGGGTAAGACTGGGATCGAACTACCAACCCTCTGGTTGGAGGATGACCGCTCTACCCCTCAGCCACAGCCGCCCATAATTACCAACTAAGAATAAAATGGTAACTGCTATGTAGAACAGGTTAGATGGAAGCTGTATCCTAAGTAAGACCCTGTTCAAACCTGGTACAGTGGAAACCAGATAGTCATCAAGACGTCTGCTTACAGTGTTCATTTTGGGTCTTTACATACATGTTTACGTTAGTTTTATAACAGTTATCACAGGCTCCGTCAGTAATTCGCTGTTCCTGTGTATCATTTGCGTTGTGCACTTCCAACCGACTCGAGCCAAACCAAAAAGTTGTTTTTACCTAGTCTGAGTTTACACGTGTCCGTTGATACTGTGTGAGAGTGCGTGTGTCGGTGTGTATGTGATTCAGTGCAAAAAAGAGGAAGAAAGCGAGCCAGGATGAGCCAGATTAATGACTGCGCAGCTATGAAGAAAGATTTTATTCCTTTTAAGAACCGTATCAATCATTATGAAGTAAACAGTGTTGATATTGTGGCCGTCATTTCAAACAAATCGACGTGAGTTATGTGTTTCTGCGAGTCAGTACCTAACCTTGTCCAATCGTGATTGGATATCAACACAGTTCTAGATACCAGGGCTGAGCAGGGCCTAAAGGTTTTAGGTTTTTGTATCTCCCTACTAATTTCTCCAACGTATGTCTGTCTTTCTGTTTGTATGTAGAAAGCATGTCTTGCAAACCCATTATCTTGCAGTGCAGAGTTTGGTGCAATTTGGACATGAGATGCTTTCAATGTTAGTAAAAATGGGAATAAACAGACGACCAGCGCTCTATAGCTGTGTGTGTGTGTGGAGGTCATGCCTTAACGGTCACTTTGTGGACAGAGTTGAAGCTGTCTTCTTCTACATCCTCAGTCAAACTACAGCAGTGGTGGTGGTACAATCTCCATCAGATCATTTTAAAGCAGACATGCTGTATTACTGCTGCACCAGCTGCAACCCCTCAAATGCCAGCTTCAGCTCGTGCCCAGTCTGCCCTGATTGGCAGGCACGTCCAGTCTCATGACTGTTAAACTGTGTTTCGGTAGTGTTTATTATGCTTAATGTTCCCATTAAGCATATGTGGAGGTCGGTTATAGATCGGTGCTGGCTGAGCTGTCGAGCGAATTTCAAATCGTACCAGTTTGAGTGCGACAGAGGAGCCAGTAGTCCTGAAATACAACCAAGACTGGAGCAGGATGTTTCAGAGTGGTAAGTAACTAACTACTACGAGGATGTTTACTATATTTATGCATTAGTATCGGGAGATATTGAAATAAACGTATACATCATACATACTGTATTAGACTGTCATAAATATATAGGCCGGTACGATAAACAAAATGAATATAAAGGCTATGTGCTATTATCTACACAAAAATTAAGGGAACACTCATAGTATCGTCACAATATAACACCAAGTCAGTTAAACTTCAGCCATATAAATGTCCATTTAGGCAGCACAAGTGATTGTGAATCAATTTAATTTGCTTTGGTGCAAATGAAAGTGACAACAGGTGGAATAGAGAAGCAAAAGCAAGACCATCTCCAAAAAGGGAATGGTTTTGCATGTGGTGGCCACAGACAATTGCTCTCCTTATCCTTCCTGACATTCTTTTCTAGTTTAAGAAGTCACTACTGGTAGCATGAGATGCTACCTGCAGCTCAATCAGGTTGCACAGGTAGTCCAGTTGTTCGCTAGACAACACTGGAATTGGCAGGTCCGCCATTGGCTCCCCGTTCTCTTCACAGATGAGAGCAGGTTCTCACTGAGCACTTGTGATAGACATGAAAGAGTCTGGAAATTCCGTGGCGAACGTAATGCTGCCTGTAACATCATCCAGCATGACTGGTTCGGCGGTGGGTCAGTGATGGTCTGGAGAGGCATATCCTTGGAGGGTCGCACAGACCTCACTATCACTGAGGATTTTATCCCTGCAACGTTATGACAGTCTGACCTTATGCTTGTGCAGTGGGCCCTGGGTTCTTCTTGGTGCAGGACAATGCCTGGCCTTATGTGACCAGAGTGTGTAGGCAGTTCCTGGATGATGAAGAATTTGATGCTATTGACTGGTCCTCATGTTCCCCAGGCCTGAATCCGATTGAGAACCTCTGGGACATTATGTATCGTGTATCTGTTGCCACCACAGACTGTCCAGGAGCCTTTTCATACATACTACTTACAAGTTTTGTGAGGAAAATTCACACAAGTTTGATCTGCCTGTGAGACTTTGATTTTGGTGTGATTTTGAATCCAGTCCTCAAGGAGTTAATGATTTTGATTTCCATTGACCCTCCTTACGTTATTTTGGTTGTCAATGAATAACACAAATGTCAGTATAGATTTTCAACATTAATATTTTGTCCATTGAGGTCTTATGTTTGGTGCAAGTGTATATAAGCACATAGCCCTTTATGGTGTATAAAAGTATATGTGGTCTATATACACTGCTCATAAAATTAAGTTAACACATGTATCAAAAATCAGATCTTGATGAACAAATTATTCAAGTTGAAAATCTTTACTGATGTACATTGAATAATTTGTTGAACAGAATTACGTAACAAGGGAAACCAAAATCCCAACCCATTGAGTGCTGGATTCAAAACCACACCAAAGAGTAAAACATTTAAATCAGACTGATCCAACTTGAAAGTCATCATGGCAACTGTATGGCCTCCGCGTGCCTGTATGGACTCGGGACAATGTCTGGGCATGAGGTCTGTGCAACCCTCCAAGGATATGCCTCCCCAGACCATCACTGACCCTGATCATGCTGGATGATGTTCAGGCAGCATAACGTTCACCACGGTGTCTCCAGACTCTTTCACACCTGTCACATGTGCTGAGTGTGAACCTGCTCATCTGTTTAGAGAACGGGTCGATAAATGGCAGACCTGCCCATTTTGGTGTTCTCTGGCGAATGCCAATTTAACTCCGCTGGGCTGTAAGCACAGGTCCCACTAGAGGACGTCCGACCTTCATGCCACCCTCATGCAGTCTGTTTCTGACAGTTTTGTCAGAAACATTCACACCAATAGCCTGCTGCAGGTCATTTTGTTGGGCTTTGACAGTTCTCCTGTTGTCTTGCGTTTGCCTCTCCATTGCACCTGTTGTCACTTTTATTTGCACCATAGCAGGGGAAATTCATTCAAAATCACTTGTGCTTCCCTAAATGGACAGATTGATATCCCTGAAGTTTAACTGACTTGGTGTTATACTAGGACGATACTATGAGTGTTCCCTTAATTTTCTCTTTTTCCTAGCAGTGTATATATCGCTACCCTATGCCTTACACTTACTAGGGCTGTGCTCAAAAAATCGATATGGCAATATATATCGTGACGTCCTCCTTGCTAATGCTGTATCGATACGGCATCAAATGCTGTGACGGCAGTCTTGAAAACGAAACATCACCTATGGTGCAGTGCACAATAATGCCAATAGGTGGCAGCATAAGCAAAAACAGCTCATGTCTCAATTCAAAACAAACATGGAAGGAAACAGTGAAAAACTGGCGGAGTTATTGCACGTGAAATGCTTTGCCCGCAGTCTGAATTTGGCCCCTCAACGTGCACTCAAGACGCCCACTGTTTCCCGTCAACTGGGAAGAACTCGCAGCATCGTGGCTTTTTTTTAGGAAAAGCACAATTGCAAGCCATGCTCTGAATGAAAATCAGAAGCTACTTAATCTCCCCGAGCACAAGCTCATGACAGATGTAGCTACGAGATGGAACAGCGCCTGTGATATGTTGGAGCGCTTCTTAGAGCAGCAGCCCGCAATGAGCTGGCCTGTGCTGAAGATGAGGCTAAAGCCCTGAAGCCGCTAAAAGTTGCAACACTCGTAATGTCAGAAGAAAAGACCCCTACGCTGTCTGTTATAGCACCGCTGCATGCCCAGCTGTGCAACTACGCTCATGTCCAAGCAACAGACTCGGCACTTCCGAGGGACATTAAAAACACCGTATCTGGGGATCTTGGCAAGAGATATGTGAGCGACAGATCCTTTCTGTGCATCGCCTTTTTTTTTTTCTTTTTTTAATCGGGATTAGGCAGATAATTATTTTATTTTACTTTTAAGATCTTTGATGGCCAGAATTTTAAGTGTTTTGAGTAGTGCGATCCTTAAGGCTTTGCCTTTTGTTATATTGAATAATAAAAAACAGCTGTTGTAGTAAATTCTGTGCAGGACATGGTCATTATTCAAAAGCAACGTGTATCGTGATACGTATCATATCTTGGCCTCTGTATCATGATACGTATCATGAGGTTGTAGGCAATGCCCAACACTTAACCCCCAATAAACCAAACAAAGACATATAGCACAAACTCTTTTATACTCATTCATTTTGTACACCATACCTGCCTTTTTACATATGACGTACAGATGTATGTTTCAATTTTATTTGTACAGCGCCTACATTATCTCAAGGCAATTAACAGTCGGGTTGAGACCGTAAAATTATAGAGAAACAGTTTCCCACAATGAGAAAGCAAATTTCTCTACAGACAATATTTCAAAAGTTAAAGGTGTATATTATTAGAATAAAAAAGGTGTCACCTTTTTTATAAATAAAATAAAAAAGGTGTCACCTTTTTTATTCTCGTCTACCTCGGTCTCACTATCTGCTGCTGTAACAAGTGGTTTTCTCCAACCTGGCATCAATAGAATCTTCTCTGAATATTATGTATTGAGATACAACTGCATAAAATATAAACAGCTTTTGAATTTTACCACTGGATGAGTACAGCGAATGAAGAAATGAGAATTTAGAATTTTCCTTTAATGTATTTATTTTTGCAAATGTAGGAACATGCAGACATGTATATACAAAAACAATAGAAGGCAAGTTATTATTTGCAACTCAAATAATTTCTCGATCTGTCATGGGTTGTCCTCCGGATAAGCCAGGAGTTTCCTGAAACAACTGGCCAGTATGGTAGCTTCCAACTGACTCTTGACTGAAGCACGACTTGTGGCGAGCAACCACTTCCTCCTTTGAGGGTCTGTCACATTGGGATACCAGATTCATGGGGATGGGGACAAACACCAGCCTCATTCACTCAAGTAATCTGTAAAATATTTAATTTTAAAAATCTCTTGTTTTCTTGAGTCCACCATTGTTTACTGTTAACTTGATGTAAGGCTCCAAATCATTTATTTGAATTAGTTTTCATGTATGTAAAAGTAATTAAAACATTAAAGCAGCAATAAAACGTGTACAACTTACTGTCTGCAGGGTCTGTTTGTCTACTTGTGGAACACAACTCTGTAGACTGGTTGTCCTGTGGATGTTGTAGCTTGCTTGTAGTCTGCATTTTCATTGTAATGCATGTCAGCAACCTACAATAATAGAATAGCGACACAAGTTAATTATGTTAGTAGATTTATTATCTGCCAATCAGTGACTTTGTTATAAGATGGTAGAGTAACTATTTACTTATAAGTAGTATAAAATACATAAAGTATATTACCTGCACAATATTCCCATGAAAGGATAACTACATTCTTTGGTGTGAAGCATAGAATCGGGCTGTGGGACCCCTCCAGCGAGGAGGTTGTTTGATGGTGATAGCTCAGCTTCTCTACACCCTTGAGGACTCTATTCATTTTCAGGATGTTCCCCACTCTGCAAAGTGCCTCTGAACCTTGAATAATATTACAAATAAAAGGATTCCATTATAAAAAATCTATCAAAATGATATTTTTATAGAACCTTTCAAACAAATCAATTGCAGTTCAAAGTGCTTTACAAGCGATTGACAAAATGTTTAAAAAGGATTAAGTTCAGAGACAATGCATACATTGTAAAAGATTACAAAGTAAATAGAACAATAAAATGTTAATAAAAGAAAGTAATAATAAGAAATGGATTATAAAATAACAGAATAACTAAATATATAATAAATAAATCCAGTGTAAATTCTAAAACATAAAACATACAAATTATTTAACACTACATGAAAGCCAGGTTGAAAAGATTGGTTTTAAATCTACGTTTAAAAATATCTACATTTTCAGCTGCTCTCAGATCCTCTGGAAGGTTTTACCATTGTCTTGGAGGGTAATGGCTGAACTCAGCATCACCAAATGTTTTTGTTATGATTTGGGGAACTGCTAAAAGAAGAACCAGAGGACCTGAGGGGCCTCCCTGGTTCTTAAACCAAAAGCATCTCTGACAGTCTGGTGCAAGGCCATGTAGGGATTTTTAAACTTATTAAAGGATTTAAAAATGAATATAAAAATGAACAGGCAACCAGTGTAGGGACTAGTAGGCATGATGTGTACTCTCCTTTTAGTTCTCCTTAGCACTCGTGCTGTAGAGTTCTGAATCAACTGTAGCTAATTTGTTGTGTAACCTCAGTGTGGGGAGGAGTGGTTATCTATAATTACACAAAGATTTTGATTGCAAAGGTATGAGGTGAACCAATTTAAAAACAATACCAGACAGGCTAACATGGTCACTCAGTCTATGTTCAAGAATCTGATTCTCAATCACCATATTTCTACACAGTTTTAGGGTAAAGTGGCACCACAGCTATTAGAAGTGTGCAAACACTCCACAGTAATGTTAGCAAGAAAGCTACATCAAACAACTCTGCTCTCTATACTAGTCACCTTGTCTGTTTCAAGCCTAACAAACCCACAGCTAATAAAGCATACTCTTACACAGATGTCCAGTTCGGCCTAAGTTGGAACTGGATCATCGTTAACAAAAGTTTGGAAAAGCCAGCAGTAAACTAGGATCTATTCAGGAAGCAGTCCTCTGAAATGAGGTGAACACATACAAAAGGATGTCTTCTAACTAAAAGACTAACATTGGTTTTGTTGCTGCAATGAGCTTTTATTTTGAAAAGTTGCGAACTTGGGTCTGAAGATTGTGTTGGTTGCTCAACAGACCTCTGAAATAGCCAACATGTATGTATGAAAAAACAGTATAGTCAATAATTCAAACTTGCATGTAAATCACATGTAAACAGCAATAAAGAGAACTTTCATTAAATGAAAAAAATGTACTATAAAAGCTTCATCACAGATATACTAACTATGATAAACACTAAGTTTTATAACTTCCCCCTGCACACAACATCCAGCACATAAACAAATAAAAGTGTGTATATATAGAAATGTTTGAGGAGCACTCACTAATGAAAAGGAATAATTCTGAGAACTCTTACCACAAGCCAAACAAACTGGTTTAGAATGGCACTAGTAGGTAGAATTTATTTGATATATGTTTGATATTAGAGCAGGTGTAGTGCTTGGGATGGTTGAAACAATCTTAAAAACTTGACACATTTCTTTGAGTGTTTTACAAAACACCTATGGGTAAACCTTTTTGGATTTGCATTTGAAAGTCTTTTTTTTTTTTTTTTTTTTTTAAACGCATGTGTGTCATGAATTTTCTGTTTTTCCTATAGGATGTTTTTAGCAGGGGGGTTCATCCTTTTTCCCCCTGATTCTCTCTAAAACTAATTTTACCCTTTACTGTATCGGGATGGCCCTGGTGCGTTTCTCTGCATCGGTCAAGCAATTTGCTCCTTTTCTAATCACTCGCACGTCAAGCTGATCATTGTGATAACCTTGTGAAATGATGTGTATGTATGTGTTCTTGGATAAGCAGGGCATCGCTTCTTCTGCAACAATGAAGTTAACTTCTACCGGAAGAATTTCTCTCCTGTATGTTTGTGTCTGATTGTCTCTCTCGCTCTTCAGACGCAAACTGACAATTACATTTTAGTTATTAATCAATGGTGTCGGATTGTGGATCGGTCCGGTCACTTAAACCCTGATGTGCTCATTGTGCTCGTCTCATGTTGTGTGGCAGGCTGGTGCACAAAATGTTGGACTTTTTGTGTTTTAAAGGTACAGTGTGTAGAATTCAGTGACATCTAGTGAAGTTACCTATTGCAGCTGAATAACCCTCACCCTCACCTTCCAAACATGAAAGAGAACCTGTGGTAGCCTTCTGTTGTCATAAAAACTCAAAAGGTGTTTAATTTGTCCAGTCTGGGCTACTGTAAAAAACATGGTGTCCACCGTAGAGAGGACCCGCTCCAGATGTAAATATAAAGAAAATTGTACTTTCTTGTTGTTCTGGGTTTGTACCCTCATGGTTGAATGCACTTATTGTAAGTCGCTTTGGATAAAAGCATCAGCTAAATGTAATGTAATAAAGGGCCAATTCTAGGGTCAGGGAAACAACAATTCGTACAATTTAGATGATTACACACTAGTGACAACAGGATTATTTTATATTCAATTTCTGCCAATAGATCACTTTCACCTAAATTTTACACACTGATCCTTTTTAATGGGAAAATACGTGCCTCATAAATTATAGCACGATACAAACTAACACAAAGTCAATCCTTCAGTACCGGACACGACCGAAAACGTGTGGTTCGTGTTGATTGTATCGTTAAAGTGCAATGTCAGAACAGGCCAGTAGGGGCTTGGGGAGGAAGGACACTCTGGCAGGATACTTTGGCACGGTACAGGCACACAGGGCCAAATTCGCTTCTGCCTAAATCCTGAAGCAGTGGTGGTAATGCCACCACCGCCACCACTGCAATATGTGCATAGCGGAGACTCTGGTTTTGATACTGCTGACACTACAGCTTGCCTGAATACTTCATCCACTGAGTCTGTCATCTTTTCTTTTGATTGCTTTCTCACCAGTCGGACTCTTTTCAGAGCCATCTGCAATAGCATCTTCAGCTCTATTATTGACCAGGCTCCCTTCGCCATTGAAGAATTGATGCAGGAGGTGAACGCAGCTGAGGATTCTGACTCGGGACAGGCTTCTGAAGGGGATGACAAAGACCAAATAAAAGGAAAAATAAGCAAACCACTCTGCAAGAAATGGACAAGGATGAAAATCAACGGTACATATATATATATATTTTTTTACTAAATTATAGCAGTTATGTTAATATAAGTATAGTATATGGAAAACTTGAGGTTGACAAGTGCCATGGAAAAACTAAATTGTGTTCAGAAATAAATGTACAAAAAATATGAACAAATGGATAATTCTTATCTGAAATCTTGTATCTTTGTTCACAGGTAGTAAATCAAATCAAGAGGAGGATGATGAGCTTCTTTACTCAGAAGACTCAGACACAGAGCTGCCATGTGATGGTGACATCGGACCAGTTCTACAGGTAAAGCTTCCTCCTCTTTTCAAGACCCAATTCTTTCTTTTTTCCTTTTTTGTCCATTTCAATATCAAACTGTTTAAAAAGCTAACGTGAGTTAAGATTTTTAAAGCATAGTAAGACTTCAATTGGGAAACTGAGGTATCATATTGTCCTTCAACACACCAAGTGAAAACTATCTTCTATTGGTTCTATGACATAATGTTAATTAGCCTTTTTGAAAATATAAAGCTGAAGAATCCCCAGTTACAAGTCTCTGCGAGGTGATAACCTAGGGCTGGGTGATATGGAAACAAAATCTTCAATCACTTGATAGCGATATATATAGCCATCTAAATCAAATCAGTGCCACTGCACGGCTTAATTCGAACAATATTATCGGCAAAACCAGTGCTTGGAAACAAATAACAGGTTACAATGACGTCTTTACATGTCACAAAATATATCCTCTTTAAACAAATCAAATGACTTTTGTGAAAAAAAAGGTATCACCTATAAACAGTACAACTCTAACTAATTATCATTGGAAAAAAAACACAACAGGAAATTATTTAAACTGACAGGAAGTTATGCCCCTGTTTAATCCCTTGAACTTCTACACTGACAGCGAGACGAATGAGCAGTGTCCCCAAACCGCTGGTGCGTGCGTGTGTGTGTGACCAAAATGCGGAGCTGACGAGTGTGCACCCTCGTTCGCCCCACAGCTAAATAGAGTAAATGACGGTTAAATAATGATGAACTAGGCACTGAAACAGGAAGCGTGAAAATGTTTGTCTGTGTGTGAGTGCGTGGACTGCTGGCGGTCAGTGACGGAGCAGCTCCATCACAGGCGGTTATAATTATTCAGCGTTGGAAACCCGCTAAAACAATGAATTTAGCCGAATACATGAATCGATTATCTTAAGTCACTGCATCGATGCAGAGTTGTCCACCTCTATGCAGGAGCCCAAACATTAGCACGCGTGTTGCTGCTTCTCCTACACTTGATGCTGTGTGTGTCAACCTAAACTAATGTGGCTGTATCTCTATTCCAGCCACATGATTTATGCGGCGCTATTCTCATTATATATTATTTTGTGTTGTCTGTCAAGGCATGGATGGAATGGGTTCCATCTATGTTATATCAACCATGTCTTATATTTCTATCAAGGAAAAGTTATATCGCGATAATTATCTCTATCGTTTTATCGCCCAGCCCTATGATAACCCACAAACAAAATCCACTTGAAAACTGATTGCATGTTCCTTCAGATCGCTTGCAGTAACGCAAAGTATTAGTTTTACACGAAAAGGTTTTAGGAAATAGCTTTAAAGCCTTTCAACTGAATGAGAGTTGATTCCCATGGTCAGATTTTCTGTCTTTTTGATCGCAATAGTTTCTTTCTATTGTAGAACAAATGTTAAATTTGTATTCATCATTTTGTTTGACTCAGATTGTGTATATATGTGATGGGATGTTGATTAACTGTTATGTAGTTTGACTATACGGCGCTGGCAGAAAAGCTGTTCGAGTTAGCCAGCCGGAGCAGCACACCGAGCCAGAACAGACAGAGACTCTACAAAATCATAAAAGTGTAAGTAGAGGCCCACACATTACAGTGTGATTGTATGTGTTAATATTCAACTGCTATGAGGGAGTATCATCAACACTGTAAAGCCATTAAACACAACATTACTGAAGTTTTTTCTACTGTGAATTTTAGCAGGAATCTAAACAACCACATTTCTCCTCGGGATATATATTTGCCTTTGTGATCTAAGATGTGATTAATTTAATTTATAGTTTTGGTTTATTAGTGTGAATACTGATCTATCTACTCTTTCCTTTTTAAACTGTTAAGTAATTTCAAACTTTAGCTATTACTGGATACAGTTTGTCTGTGACATTAATGCAAAACTTATTTTTTCTGACCCTGATCTATAGCAAAGTCCTGTAATATTGGATTCTGCAAATCACAGGGTATGTGTGGTATTTCACAACCATTCTTGGTGTGAAACACCACACTGCAAATACTGATGGAGAAAACCAACCTGCACAGAGCAAATAAGGCTGAACGGCCTTAAAAACAAAAGTTAAAGTCAAATGTGTTTGCAGCAGAAGTTTTGTGTTTTATACACTGCTCAAAAAAATTAAGGGAACACTTAATCATCACAGTATAACAGCAAGTCTGTTAAATTTCAGGTACTTCAATCTGTCCATTTAGGAAGCACAAGTGATAATGAATCAGTTTCACCTGCTTTGGGGAAAATTAAAGTGACAACAGGTGCAGCAACCCCCAAAAAGGAATGGTTATGCAAGTGCTGGCCCCAGACAGCTGCTCTCGCTTTATCCTTCCTGACTAATTCTTATTTAGTTTTGAGTTATGCTAGTGTCCTTGTCACTACTGGTAGCATGAAGCGGTATCTGCAGCCCGATCAGGTTGTCCAGCTCCTCCAGGAAGGCACGTCCATACATGCGGTCGCAAGAAAGTTTGCTTTGTCTCCGAGCACAATCTCAAGAGCTTGGAGGAGACACCAGGAGAAGGAGAGCTGGAGAGGGCCGTAGAAGGGCATCAACCCAGCAGCAGGACCGGTATCTGCTTTTTTGTGTGAGGAGGAACAGAAGGTGCACTGCCAGAGCCCTACAAAATGACCTCCAGCAGGCTACAGGTGTGCATGTTTCTGACCAAACTGTCAGAAACAGACTCCATGAGGGTGGCATGAGGGCCCCACGACCTCTAGTGGGACCTGTGTTCACAGCCCAGCAACGTGCATCTCAATTGGTCTTTGCCAGAGAACACCAGAATTGTCAGGTCCGCCATTGTCTCCCCGTTCTCTTCACAGATGAGAGCTGGTTCACACTGAGCACATGTGACGGGCATGAAAGAGTCTGGAGAAGCTGTGGTGAACGTTATGCTGCCTGTAACATTATCCAGCATGACCGGTTTGGCGGTTGGTCAGTGATGGTCTGGGGAGGCATATCCTTGGAGTGTCGCACAGACCTCCATGGCATAGCCAACGGTACCTTGACTGCTGTTAGGTACCGGGATGAAATCCTCAGAGATTGCAAGACCTTACGCTGGTGCAGTGGGCCCTGGGTTCCTCCTGAGGCAGGACAATGCCCGGCCTAATGTGGCCAGAGTGTCTAGGTAGTTCCTTGATGACGAATGCATTGATGCCATTGACTGGCCCTCTTGTTCCCCTGACCTAAATCCAATTAATCACCTATGGGACATTATGTATCGGTGCATCCAACAACGCCAAGTACCGCCACAGACTGTGCATGAGCTCACTGATGCCCTGATCCAGGTCTGGGAGGAGATCCCCCAGGACATCATCCGCCAACTCATCAGGAGCATGCCCGGACGTTGTCCGGTGTGCATACAGGCACATTGGGGCCATACACAGTACTCAGTAACACGAGTTGCTGTGATAAAAGTCACGCAAGTTGGATCACCCTTTTGATTTGATCATTTTGTTTACAACAAATTATAGTTAGAAAATAGAAATTATCAGTAAAGATTTTCAAATTGAATAATGCGTTCATCAAGATCTGATGTGATTTAAGGGGTTCCCTTAATTTTGAGCAGTTGTATGAAGGTTAGTATTTATAGATCAAAGTGAAGCTGGAAGAAGTCTTGAGTTCTCAAAGCTGAATTATCACATCACCAGAATGAAGCAATTGCAAGTGCTGCTTCGCCCCTCCATTGATGAACCTTTTCTCCAACTAATGCAGCCTAAGAAAGTTATAGATTTTCTTTCTCCATGGGCTAAATCATGTAATGTTGTAATATATTAATGACTGATCACCTCAATCTAAACTAATGTATCCTGTTTCTCTCTCATCATGTGTTCAATCTCAGACTGCAGGACCTCGGTGAAGGTAGGAGCTGGTGATCACACCTTAATTCTTATTTTAGCTTTTTACAATTGGTGACATGCATTTTTCAATACTCGGATACATTTTTAGATACTCTTCACACAGTCATCAGCTAAACCCTAATAACCAGCTTATAATTGAATGGAAAATTATTTTTTTGCTAAATAAATGGAAAAATAAAAGATGATGGTGATCATCTTGTAACGCTGCTGCTGGTGTTTCTTCAGGTCCACTGACACTGATTGACAGGTTTTCTTGTTGAGAGACAAAGTTTTAATACAAAAGTGAATCCTGTTGGTAAAGAACTAGTGGTGTGAAGAATAAGGAAAAAAAGAACCATGTACAGAGAAATGTCTTACAGATTGTAAATATTAGGGCTGGGACGATACATTTCTAATTGTATTTGATACTATCACAATACTTTAGTGGCGATCCAATATGATTTGTGTGATTTGTGCGGACAAAAACAGAGCACAGTGGTGTCATCATGTTGTATCTGAAAGATCCCTAAATTTCGTCGACGCGTTCTTTCTCGCGTAAGTTTGTTATGAGAGTCATAGACATTTTTTATGCTGACCTCAACAGACTCTAAGCATTAAGCTCCATCTAGTGGACTTAACAAATTTTATTATTCCAATACCAAAAAGTTGAGTTTGTATTTGTAATATTTATTAAGAATTTATATGAAAACGGAATAATCATAATTTTTTTTTAACCTTATTTAAATCTGGAATCTTTCCTCAGGCATCTTTCCTCAGGATGTGTATCCAGAAGAGGTCTCTACTGATGAGGATGATGAAATGTTTGGCAGCAGGAAGAGGATGAAGAGAGGATGTCGTCCTATGGATGAGGATCAGAAGGGGACCCCAGCAGCTAAGAAAAGTAAAGGCAACTCGGGTTGGCAGATTTGTCCAATTTACAAAAGTGTAAAACTCCATCCATTATCTATACCGTGTCATCATTAAGCAAGAAAATATTGAATATGCAAGAAAGCATCTGATCATAGTTTTGAGAATGTGACCATAGTCTTGAGAATAATATATCATTGATGCATCTGTGACCTGAGCTACATGCACTTGCTTTTATGCTCAATATCAGAGTCCTGCATGGGTCCAGTTTTGCAAACCCACCCGCATACACAAAGCTCGAGCAGAACTGACCCGTTACCTCCAACAAAAATTTGGACCCGCCCTGACTCATTGATACGTGACCAGCGACTCACCAGTGATTAAACACAGTCTAAACAGTCAATTAAAAATTATAATTAAAAGCAGCCAATGTGGAAGAATCAATAAACAACTTTGTTTCTATTCAGTATTCTAATGCTGACGTGTCATTTCCCTTGAGCCTGAGGTTGCTGTGCAAAAACAGAATATCGTCAACAGTCCCTGGTTTAAGATGGGTTCTGCATTCTTGAATCACAAATCCAGCTGAGGAAACGTTTCTTTCGCTGGCTGTGATCGAAGCCGGGATGACGAGCATATTCCATGCGATCCCTGCCAGGTCAGGAAACATTGTAGAGTGCTCGTTCAACCAACACAAAACATCCAAAGGATCCTCCCTGGGTGTTTTGAATTCAATGTAGGTTTCCATCTCATGCGGCGGCAGGAAACTTTCATCACTAGAGTCTTCCACGTCAGGTTAAGTAATCACCTGTTGAAAGAGGACGGGGTCTCTTCTCTGGTGGTACGCTCGGGCCCGTGGTACATTGCAGGATGCTTCCAAGTTTCACTTTGAGTTCTTGAGAATAGTAAAAACAAAACGAAAGATCAATGCTAACTTAAGAGGAAAGTTGGGTTTTAAAATAAGAGTATAGAACGAGAGGAGGGCGGAAACATAACGGGTTATAGTTTAGAGCACAAAGCACAAACTCACGAGTATGCACACTGCAGGAAAGAAATAGACCAATTTAATAAAATTTGGCCAATTAATGGCACTTTTAATAAGTCATTCCGATAAGGCATCAATTGCATTGCTGAAACTACTGATTTGGCACTTAATTTACGAGACTGACAAATGTTATTATTAACCTCTTAACATTCCGGTGAAATTTGCCTGAAACGCCTGTCTAAGGCATACTCAAAGTAAATTGAAAGCTGTTCTTGAACCATTTGGAGTACATGCATGGTTGAGTAATAGAAGTTGGAACACACTGAAGTAGAAGGTTTTTATTTCCGCCTGAATATTCTTTGGTAAACAGATGCCTGCAGATGACTCTAGCTGGGACTTATGAGCTGGAAAACACAATGGGACCACAGCATGAAGCCTTACCTAGCCCAAGTTCAAATTTGATAACAATACCACATAAAATGAATATTTTACACATGTTTTTCTAAGGGTATGTCTAGGCGTTTTCCAAAAAAGGCCATTTGGAGACTCCAAAGGCCCTTGGTAACCATGGGCCTTTACGCAGTGATTTCCTCGCTGTGGCTTTAAATTTACCCCCTGAAGCGGCATATCTGCGTGTTCGAAATTTCATTGGCTATACGAAGCGCCTGTCATCAGAACAATCGGTTGCAATTGGCTCAGTCTCTACACGACAGAAGAGAGGCAGGCACTGTCCTTCAACGAGGTCTCTCGTTGGCTATTGTAGGCTGTGGACAAGACATGCCAGCTCCTATTGGGCCAAGTAAGCTGTCAATCTAAAGTTCAGAGTGCAGCCTCCATTTTGAAATCAAGATATCGGCTGTGTTTACATGCAAACGGGAGTTACGAGGGAAAATACATCAAAGGTTACACATAGCTGCTGGCTAGTTTGAAATGATGCAACAGCAGTCTGTGGGTATTCTTTGATGTAATAACGTGTTTTGGACTAAATATGTTACTGGATTGGATCGTCTGGACCTTTGGCAATGTAACAAGACCGTTTTTGTTGGAATGTTATCGATCTGTGGATTACGATGAGGCTTCTTAGGTGAGTGACCTCGATTTTGTTATTGTTTTTTTTTTTGTTGGTGGTCTGACTGAGGCGTTGATTGTACCTGCTGTGGTGATCGTATCTTGAAATGGTTTGCATCAATCGAATCACAAGAATCTTAGCTTTCCAAAGATATGTTGGATCAGTACCTAGCTCTGCGAAGCATTTTTGTGAATAACATCGTTTGACGCTTAACAGTCACGGGCCGTCGGATCGCTAAGAGGTTAATGGGCTATATTATACAGTATAATGTAATACCTTCAACAAGACGTCTTGCTTCACTGTAAACACTCATAACCTCACTGGTCTCGAAGCACCTTGAGGCTTTTCAAGGAGATGCAGCTCAAACTTTTCAGTCAAGACGTTGTCAAGCTGTCATTGGCTGATTGTTGCAGGTGACTGCACGAATGTCCTCACTGGCTGCTGATAGAGTCAAGCATTGGATGTAGCGAGTTCCAGCGTGTCTCCACGGATGCTTTCAGTGTTTGTTTGTTCTATTTTTTAGGTGATTCTGTAGGTTGGTCTGCTTAAAGAAAGTCACGAGCAACTTGGCAGAGTCGATAAGGGCAGATACTTCCTTGCCAAAGACATCATCTTCTGGGGGCTTCCCAAGCGTCGTATGATGCACTGTTTTCAGAACGTGTGCGACGCAACTAAGCCTAGTAATAGAGCGTAGGGCCACCACTATGTTTGCACCTGTGTCAGGCACATAGACTAGTCTGGAGAAGAACTCAAAGTTTGTATTTACGCAGTGCTTGTGTTTTAGCTGATCTGAGGTTACCGGCCTTTTTGCGTAATGCACTGTCACACTCTGAAGTGCAAAGCACTCGCTCAGTCAGCTCCCACTTGTTAACGTCATGCAGAGTGACGCAAAGATACCTATTTTACGGAAATCATCTGTCCACATATCCAAAGTGACCTGTTGCCTTCAGTCAGCTGCATCCTACGCTCTGGAATGATGTTTTGTTGAACGTCCTCTGCATGTTTTGTCAGTCTGCGCGACAGGATCAGGCAGAAGCTACTGAGCGTCCACACGGCCAGCTCCGGCACTGATGTCAATCAAGCCTTGTGCTCCAGGGTCTTCATCAGGTGGGATGTTAGTGCCACCGGCCTGTAGCTGCTGAGGTCCTTTGGGTGTGGAGTCTTTGGGTGCCTGATCAAACCTGTTGAAGAATGTGTTCAGGTAATTTGCCCACTTCTGGTCCCCCTGCAGCCTGGGACTCAGCTTTCTTGTGGCCAGAAATGGTTTTCAGGCCTCTACAGACACCGCTGATGTTGTTCTGCTGCAGCTGGTCCTCCATCTTCCTCCTGTAGCTGTTCTTACTCTCCCTGATCCTCCTCCTCAGCTCCTTCTGAACAGCACTCATCTCCTTGCCTCCTGACCTAAAAGCCCTCTTTCTCTCCTTGAGGAGGGCCTTTATGTCCAGATTAATCCATGGCTTGTTGGGTACAGTGTTCTCCACACAGAAAGGGATGTAATCCGTGATGCAGGTAGTGAGTATGTCGATATCCTCCCCATGACCCTCGCAGAGTTCTTCCCACACAGTTGATTCAAAATAGTCCCTCAGAGCCTCATCCGTCTCGTCGGACCACCTCTTCACTGTGCGGGTCACAGCTGGTTGCCTGTGCACCAGAGGTTTGTACACAGGCAGGTGTGTACAAACTTGGTGTTGGCATTGAAAAGGTCCAGTGTTTTATTGTCTCTGGTGTGGCATGTGACGTACTGGGTGAAGGTGGGCAGAGTGGAGAATAGAGAGGCATGATTAAAGTACCCAGAGTTGAGGAGGAGAGCCTGTGGGTGCTGTGTCTGCAGCCTGCTCACCACAGAGTGCAGGACATCACAGGCTGCATCAGCGTTAGCAGAGGGGGGGGGAACATAAGCAGCTATCGCGGGAGGCGTATGGTGTCTCCTCGGGCAGCAGCGCTGTGTTACAGAGCGCTACCAGCTGATCCCTACTGTAAACAATAGGGCCATGGCTCCACACAGGATCTCCAGACATGGTTGAAATTGTGAAAAACAGGAGAATGAACACCCCAAGCGTGATGCATTTGTTGTCCATGGTGCACTAATGTCAGTAGAATAAAAACAAACGAAAGAGTAGAAAAGAACCAAATAGGACAAAGTTGGAGAGAAAAAAAATGCACGGAGTGAGCAAGAGCTGCTGCAACAGGCGGCCACTAGGGAGGTCATGAAAAATGGGAGCGAAAACAAAAGTGTTGCGTTTGTTTGTTCAGTGTAAATGTTGGTGAAATCTTTTCCTCTGTTTGATTGTGGAGAACAGAAAGTATGCTTCAGTTTCCATATGGAAGCAGTTGGAAAGGGAGATACATCTTTGCCTTGAGTTTACTGCTGAAAAAGATTTTGGGGATGTTAAGACAGGGGAGTATTTTTTTCAATATTCCAGTAGTCATTTGCATAAAATTGAGCTCAGTCCATCTAATTACAGTTTTCAATGAGGGTTTGTGGAATGATGTTTGAGTCTTTTCACTGAGACAGATATTACGTTTGTACTCAATGTGAGAAATACTTACCAGTGTATCAGTGATAAAATGTTAACATGAATGGCATTCTTTCTCTTCAATAAGAATTAAAAATAACTTTAATTAAAAATTTATCTTAACATTAATAATTATCATCAAATGCACAACATTTTTCAAGTTGGTTCATGCACATCGTTCCTTGATGCATTTATTGATGTTTAATATAATGTCGCTTATTATCATGATGTCCCCATTCTTACACTCCTGCAGTGCTACATTTTCTCCAATAAATATCCATATGTGGAAACAGCAGTCACTGAGCACAACACCAGACTTGCTGAATCACTGAAAGAATCTTAAATGTGGTAAACAATTCACACATCTGGAACCCGTCTTTTTATTTATTTATTTTATTTGAAAAGAACCATGTACAGTTAAAAACAAATGAAGCCATTTGATGCATTGCACCAGATTATAGCTTTAAACTAGTTTATATCTGCAGTCGCTTGGCAGGTAAGATTAAAAGGAATGCACAGCAACATAGCGCCAGACTATACAAAGGTCAAGGTAAACTTTATTATCCCACAAGGGGAAATTCATGTGGTCATACATATCAGGTCAGTGAGAACATAGCTCAGCAGCTTTCGATACTCTTGTTTTTAAAACTACAGTATAGAGCTGCAACTCTTCAAATTGGCAGGCAGTGTTCCACTGATTTTCGGCGTTTACAGAAGAAAATGCGGATTTCCCAAATGCAGTTAAGCGAAATGTATCACAATCTTGTACAGAGGATAATCTTGAAGGTCGACTAGAATTTACTGAGCGAGTATAGACAGTCACTTAATGAAGGAGGGGCCAAACCATTCAAACATATTTATAAACTAGACACAAATAAGCTCTCAAAGCTCAGTAAATTGTAACCCAAGACTCAGTCAACACTTGGCTACATTTTGAACTACATATAAGTTTCTCGATTAAATAAATATTTTGTGGATGACAGATGCTGCTTCAGTGTGTGAAGAGTAATTGATCCATCTCTCTTGCAATTTCAGGGAAGAAAAAGGAGGCATCCACACTAGGCAAGCAAAACAAGGACTTGGTAAAACATGACAGTGAAAGAGTAGACCAAACCAATAATGATGGCGGGAAAAAGAAAAAAGGGAAGAAGAAGAAAGCGGAACAGGGAGGAAGTGTTCAAAGTGAGGAAAATACAGAGCGGTCAAAACAGGGACAGACCATGGATCAATCTCAAACTCCAATTAAAGAGATTGAAGAAGCTGAAGGAATTCCACAGTGCGCACAAGCAGAAGATTTAGAAAAGGAAGCAGAGGTGAAAATCCACATCTTGACTGCAAAAGTCACAGAGGCAACTACTGCACAGGATCAATCAGAAACTCTGCTCATCTCTGAGGTAAACAAGCAGCCCTCCGTTACAGTTACAGAAGAGGCTGCACAACCACGGTCCTGCACTAACGACAAGGACCAAACTGAAAGCTTTTCGAAGAAGAAGAAAAGGGACACTTCTGAGTCCAAACCTGGGATAGTGGCAGTCGAGGATAAAGAGACCTTTCCCACAACAGAGCCAGAAATGTCCTCTCAAGCAGATGCTTCCGTCTCAGGAAAGAGGAATAAAAAGAAGAGTCTAAAAGCTCAGGAGCAAACAGATGGGATTAAGACTCTGTCACAGGTCAGTGCAGAGACAGAGATCACATCAGTAAGTTGTGAAACAGCAGCAGAAGAAACTGTGACAAAAATGACAACACTGCAGACTGATGCTGGATTCCCTACCAAGAAGAGGATGGGCATGAAGGCTGAATTCAAACCTGAGGGTGAATCACAGATTCACAATGGGAGCTCAGAAGCCAAAACCAAATTCAAAGAGCCAAGTGATGCTACAACTGCTGCAAAGAGTAAGAAAAAGATCCTCAAGGTTAATGCACAGGTTGAGGTAGAGGACAAACCTCAACTTGCATCTGAAGCTACTCAACATACCACTTCAGTGCCAATTGAAAGAAAGAAAAAGGGCAAGCAGAAAATTGAACAGAAACTGCTCACCACATTAGCAAAAAAGAAAGACACTCCTAAGATGGCGACAATGCAGCTCAAAGATGAAACCCAACTGCAGATGGTTGGTAGTCTGGATTCAGAGCTTCCCCTGAAAGAAACTGAAGCAATTTTCTCCAAAAGGAAACTGACCAAAAAGAAGAAGAGGAAGATCCCTGTGGTGTTTGAGTTTGAGACTGATCAGCTGGTGGCGACTGCACGGGAGGTTGCAATGATCAATGCAGAAGAGGAAACTTGTGCCAAGAAGAAAAAACTTGGAAATGTGAGTATGTGATGATGTTAAATGGTTCAGATGGGTTGAAGTGACTGAAGTACCTGAAATAATTGGTTCCCTCCTTAGGATGTTAAAAAGCCATCCACACATCTGAGCGCTAAAACCTCACAAAAGAAATTGATGACTGCCGCATGGTTGGCGTCTGACTTCATTACCTTTCAGAGCAACACTGTAGCCCCTGTACCACTCTTCTGCAAGTCAAAGGGAAACCTCAGCAACCCACTGTACAGCAAAAAGGTAAAAGTGGTTGCAGCGTTAAGATTAATTTGCACTCGTTATGAATAAGGGGCACCAGCTCCTATCAGAAAAAAATTATACTATTTAATTTATAATCATCCTCAAATCATGAATTCTCGTTTGAATGGATCTCTATTTTAGAATATAGGACTAGATGGTGAATATCCCTTGTACTTTTGAAGGTCTTCTGCAAAATTTAAGTTACCAACCAACAATAGATGTTAGCAGGTGTTAGTGGCCGCCAGCGGATGTTAGCGTCATCAATTGTTTTGGCCTTGTAATCAACGATACAGGCCAAACTTGAGGATACGCTGAGCCTAAAGGTAAATTTGACTGGCTACTTGCTTGTATGGTCTACTATGCCATGTTTCCCCCTCAGTAGATTAGACATTACCTCCATGTCTTTTTAAACTAAACACTGAATATCCCTTGTATGTTCTACTGCACTAATTAATGCCTACTACCAGTTGATGTTATAAGATGTTAGTGACCAACAGCGGATTTGATGTTAGGGTCATGTCTTCAGTTGTGTACCTTAGCGTCAGGTGTTTCAGACTTTTAATTACAAGAGGCCCACCATAGGTTGGTCAGACCTGGTTTAATGTCCCTAGCATCTTGGGGCACAGTTGGTATCTTTCCTCCTGATCCAGAGCCATTGGCTGAAGCGTTCTGCAGTGTGCAATGTTTCTTTTATGGTCTGGTGCAGGGCTTGTGCATGGATCCCCACATCTTTGAGCTACCTGATGGTGGATGTTGCACCTAACCACCACAGAGCAAGCTATTGCTTTCCAACCACGTTGCTCTGACTCAAATGCCATGTCTCATTCGCTTCATCAACACAATCCTCCCAGGGATTCTACGAAGTAGAAGAGAAAGCAGGGTGTTGGACTAGAGTATCAGGTCTTGTTTTAGGGTGGTAATGACAATATGTGATGGGACTGTAAGCCGCTGGCCCACATCCACCATCATCTCCCTGGCTCGAGCTTGCTACAACTGACCACGCCTGGTCAGTGGAGGAGGCCCCCTCTGTCCCTATTCCCTCTCGCAGACAAATGTTGTCCTTTGAACTGCGCGCAATGTTTTGGATGGCAAGACATTAATAGCAGTTCGCTTTGTTTCACTTGTTGCTGCAAGGCATTTGAGTACCTGTTTGCGTCTCCATGTATACCTACCTTGGGAGGGACTTATTTTACAACCAGCGAGGATGTGGGGGTCTACTCAGACCTATGCCCAAACCTCCTATTCTCTTCCCTGCTGAACGTGGCCTACAATGTCAGCATGCTGGAGTGTTACTTTTGTCTGTTGGGTTTCTTCTCTTGGTGTCCATTTCCGTCCTGTTGTCAATGATGGTCATATAGATGTGTCTTCGGACTCAGAGGGTGATCTCTGGTCTTGTCTTGGTGAATTTTAACTCCTCTACAAGACTTGAGATCTGCAGCTTGAGGATGCCATGTCCATACAGACCGATGTTGCTTAGACCTCTTGAGACTCTTAACCACCATGGTTCTTTGGCTGGTAACCTCACATCCGGGCCAGCAGGGTTCTCCTTGAGACAAGTTCAGTTGCTCATCAGGTAGTTCTGCCAGTGGCAGCTGCTGTGAGGCCTCTTCTCCAGGTTATTTTCTTAGGCACTGGGTCTCTGAATGAAACTGTGTCGGAACCGGTGCTGATTATGTTGTCTGCTTAACTTTGTTATAAACGTTCTAGTTAAAATTGCTGCCAGTCTTACGATGCGAAATCTCCAAAAAATATTTCAACAAAGTCATAGTGAAGTTATTTAAAAAGAGTAAAAAAAAGCTGGCTGTTGATTAGGCTTAAAGAATATATAGATATCATACAAGAAAGTTACTCCACCATGACCAAAGAAACATTTACTGTATGGAAAATCAAACAATAAGGCAGAAGGTGATTTAGACAAATGTAGATTGTAGGGAATCATTGATGGAACGATATACTATTATATCCACCACAGTGTAATCAACTATCAATCTCGCTTTCCTTCGGTTTTTGAACATTGTAGGAACTTAGTCAAATTACCTTAAATCAATTAGAAAACAATATTGGTGTGTGGCATGGCTCACATCGCTGTTTCGTTCTCCTCTCTCACCCCAAAACCAAAAGCAAACTAGGCCCACTTCCCTGCTCTTGCCCATGTAGCACGCAAGTATCTCAGCACAAGTGTTGACAGTAAACGGGTGTTCAGCACTGTCTCCCATGTCATAGGCTAGAAGAGAAATCACATTGAATGCAAAAAGGCAGAGATGCTCATTTTCATACAAAAAAATCTACCTCATACTTGACTAATAGAATATAGGCTTATGATGGGACATAATCGATTCATGTTTTCCGTTACGTTGATTGTCTTAGCCGTTGTCCACGCCTAAATAATTATAACCACCGCTACTTCAGGATCAGGACAGACGCACATTAAAGATCCGGTCGTCCTGTATGTATCAGTCTCCTGTCGGAGTCTGCTTCCTCCTCACTCCCGCTGACCTGTGCTCACTTTACACTTTAAGAATAAACACCATCACTGATCACAAGTTATTAGGACACGAACAGTACTGACGTTTACTTTGTTTGTTTGATTCGCTCTAGAGTATGAGACAAACGCTTAAAGGGGACATAGCATGCCCATTTTACCACAAGTTGATATGGTTCCTTGGGGTCTTAATGAAATGTCTGTAACATACTTTGGTCAAAATACCACAAGGATCATATAAAACAGCACCCTTTTTACCCTGTATAAAACAGCCCTCCACAGAGTGACCTGTTTTGAGTGCCTGTTCCTTTAAATGCTAATGAGCCAGCTCCCCCCTCCCCCCTCTCCCCCATGATTTTAAACGATATAAATTACATATTTTATATGATATAAATTATCAAATATGCATCCCATACTTTGTATTCCCCTTCTGTTGTCCTGGAGTTTTAATTTTCCCAATCACATAATTAAATGTCCCCCTCTGCCCATCCACTACAAGCACACAAGCAGACAGACAGAGAGAGAAAGAGAGGGGTGGGGGGCTATGAAGACCATCATTTACCCCCGAACCCCGACATTCAACGGGTACAACAACAAGCGGAGAAAGCAGAATCGCGGGCTGACCTTATATATACAGTCTATGGGGCTGACCAGCGCGGAGAAATGCTCGTCCCGTGTGAACAGCCAGGCGGCTGCGTGCTTGAGAACGGCGCTGCGCTGCCTCGCAGCGGTGCTTCCGCGTCCGGTGTACCCCGGCGTAACTACTGTAACCCGGCGTACAGTAGAGCTGAACACTGCGGAGGTCTTCCACACAGCTGGCAGTGTGGAAGACCGCTGCGAGGCAGCGCAGCGCCGTTCTCAAGCACGCAGCCGCCTGGCTGTTCACACGGGACGAGCATTTCTCCGCGCTGGTCAGCCCCATAGACTGTATATATAAGGTCAGCCCGCGATTCTGCTTTCTCCGCTTGTTGTTGTACCCGTTGAATGTCGGGGTTCGGGGGTTACAGTAGCGCTGAACACTGCGGAAGTCTTCCACACTGCTGGCTGTGTGGCGCTGACACAAATTCCAGCTCACGCACGGGAGAGCGAGCGGTCGCTCCCGAGGCAGGCTGCTGCAGCCTCCCAGTCCCAACGATCCAGACAAATGCCACATGTGAGTGAATCGCGGGCTGACCAGCGGAGAAATGCTCGTCCCGTGTGAACAGCCCGGCTGCGTGCTTGGGAACGGCGCTGCGCTGCCTCGCAGCATCCAGTGTAAACACGGCGTAGCGAGTGTGGGGGGACGGGGGCCAAGACCATGTAGGGAGACTTCCAGTTCCTTGTTACGACACAAAACCCAGGAAGCGCAATCGAGTCGCTCAAGCATGACGTTTCTGACTTAGAGGAACTATAACAAAACGCGCGAGTGTTTTTTCCCCAGAGTTTTTGGGTTGGTAGACATGCCAGATACCCACATTAATCTGTAGAAGCACTAACAAAGTGGAATTTGCATGCTATGTCCCCTTTAAACCTGCTCCACGAGACGTAACGTGACGTGCACAGCCAGGACATCGGCTGATTTGATTATATTGCAATATCTATCGATGGATATGAAAAATTTGTGATAAGATTTTCTTCTATATCACCCAGCCCTAGCTTATGAGTCTTTTGGCCTCATTTATTGAACTGACGGAGGGCTATGTTTTCACTAAGGACTAAAGCTGTTAAAATTTTGTGCACTTTTGATTGTTTTTTTGCATTTCACCTGGCAGTTACAAAGTTCTTTGAAGCTCTTTGTGCTGCACAAATTGAACCTCTTTTGAAGTTTACAGTTTTAAGGATTGTGTAACCCCATAATGGGCCCCTATGTTTGCACTAATTCAGTTAATATATTATTGAGTTTAAGCAAGTCTGTAAAGCATATGTAGCCTGCTAATTTATTCAACAGTGTGAAATAGAGTATTGATGTTCTTTCAGTTGGCTTTAATTGCTGTACAGTTGTACAATGCACTTACTTTCACATGATCACTGTGAACAGTTTGTTTACCGATTTTATTTTCAACTTGTCAAAGAGGTCAAATCTGCCCTTGTTTTGGCTATTGTTAGGATTGCCTCAGGGAGAGCATCATCCTAGTCTGTTATAGTTAGGGGTGTGGAATATATATCGTCTACAATAATATCTTGTTTTAACGATGTGCAAGCTCACGTTATCGAGATAATGATGATCCATGTGCCACACATTCACGCTCTGCATGTCAATATATTTGGCCAATCAGATGGAGCCCTGCTGCTCTGTATGTCTCTCACTCACTCACCTACACACACACATACTCACAAACAAACTGTGATCGGGCACATGTATAAACTCAGTCTGGGTAAAAACAACACTTTATAAACTTAGTAAATGTATGGAGCTGGAGGAGGTGATGGGGAGCACTCCGTTTGGTTTGACGCAGTCAGCGCAGCGCACAGCGTGAATGATGGACACAGAGGAGCAGTAAATTACTGACAGACGCTAAAGACTGTAAAGAAATAGCTTTTCACGGTCAAAACATGTACATCTTTAAAAGCAGACATTTTATGTCTGCATTGGCATTTGGGCCTTCAAGACACGAGGTGGCAGTAGTTATAATCCCACTACAGGAGACACTTAATGTTCTCTGGAATTACCTGGAAAACGTGTGCATATATCAGCATTGGAAATTGGCTGAAAGTAGTTCAGTAATCCAATATCGTGCATCCCTAATTAAACTCATTGTGTAGAGGTCATCTGGATCAATAGGTTCTTGGGAGTGAATGAAAGAGATTGGTTTGCCTACTGACTAGATTCAAGAAATTTTGGTATCTCCTTGGATAAATGGAAACTACTTCTTCATTGATCAGCTCTGCCATTCTCTGATGGTAATGTTATTTGAATTATGTTGTACAATATTTAACTGTGCTTGATTTATATATACATTTTTTTGTGTTTTTATTTCCCAGAAGAGTCAAACTCCCGAATCCAAGAAGGTGACATTTGGTCTCAAGAATAATAAAACGGCTGGTAAGATATTTATAGTAAATATTTGAAATTGACATAGTGTTACGAGATTGAACTGGCTCACAACTATTAAATGCTAGACCCATTTTCATTGTTAGCTCCTTCACATTCACCTGGTAACGTTCAGTCCCTTCGGTGTATGCAGTTCACTTGAATTGTGTGTCTCACTGTCCCTATCTGGCTAGGGAGGTTATGGATCACTTAGGTTATGGCAACCTTTACCATCAAAAGAGCCATTTTGCCCCCTCTTCCACCAAATAAAATTCGTATGGAGCCGCAAAACATATTTGATAACACAGCTTATAAAGTTTTATATATAGTTATACTCAGTGTTCGCACGTCCAAGTTCACACTTAAAATGAACTAGTTCAAAGTTTAGTTCATGCAGATGAAAATTAACTAGTTCACGTTCATTTGTTCCATTTTTTTGGGGGGGAAGATTTAGGTGACAAACTTACGATCGTGTTTAGTTATAAATCGATGATGTTGGATCATGTCTGCCTGTCGATCCGGTCATTTTAACAGAGTCCTGACTGTGCCACATCTTGTGTTGTACTGACCACAAAATGTTGACAAGTCATTTTTCATGAATTTTAAATGCAGTCTCATAAACTCTGGAGCGAATCAAACAAACACTAAGTTACTTCATGTGCTGATAACTAGTGATGAGCGTTTATTAGTTAAAGTGAGAGCAGGTCAGATTGGAGGACACAGAAACTCCAGCTCAGTACAAACCAACTGCAGCTTCTGCTCTGATCACTAGAGAAACTGTGTTTTCACTGTTTCCACTGTTCTTCAACAAAGTCAGTGACCGGCTGCTTCACGTGAACGAACTCTGATCTCACTGCGAGTGTCTCTCTAAGCGAGTGAGTAGGGGCGGAGCCCCTGGTGGGGGGGTGTGCGCGTGCGCTGTCTGGGAGCACACGCACTAACATTTTCTTTAACTCCTGGTATTTCACATGATGGCCTGATACAATGATGATTCATTCAGTTTATCGTTCAAGAAAAATATGAATTCATGCACGACACTGTACAAGGAGCGACTGCATACGGCTCCAGAGCCGTGGGTTGCTGACCCCTGACTTAGGCTTTTCAACCTAACTTCCCGACGTCTTTAGACTGCAGAGCTGTAAACCCTACGGCACAGCCTCTCGGACGCTGTCGTATGGTTTCAGTTCAGAAATGATGGAAGTGTAGTAAAAAGGGTCTGTGCTCTGGTTTACTGTCTCCAGAGTTTTGTCTTGAACAGTGGTATGTTGGGTCGCCACCCGCCATCAGCTACCATTGCGCTCCTCTGTGTCTCAGGGAATGAGGATAGGGATTTTTTTTCAATTCCTCTACTAATGGTAAATGGTCTGTATTTATATAGCACTTTTCTAGTCTTGATGACCACTCGAAGCGCTTTACAGTACAGTTCATTGTCATTCAGCCATCCACATTCCTACAGTGCTTTACAGGCAGATCTTTTTCTATGAGGGTCAATTCTGGGTTCAGTATCTTGCCCAAGGACACACCTTTACTAATGGCGCTGGGTCCTCAAACGCCTCAAGTCACCCACCAATCTGTAAAATACTATTTAGTGTGTTACTGAATCCACCCTTGTTTAATTTTTACTTTAGATTCTGCGCAAACTTTTTTTTGAATGTTTTCATTTGGTATGTAAAGATAAAAGAAAAACAGTAAAATCAACAATAAAAGATGTTTAGAACTTACTGTATGTGGGATCTGTTTTTCTACTTGTGGAACACAACTCCGTAGACTGGTTGTCCTGTGGATGTTGAAGCTTGCTTGCAGTCTGCATTTTCATTGTAATGCCAGACCGCAAGATACAACCTACAATAATAGAACAGCAAAACACCAGACACAGATTTATTATCCGTTAATCTGTAACTTTGCTATTATATGTTATATTAACCAGTAACTAACTTTTAAGATGGTGTGAAATGCATTATAAAGTATTTTACCTGCAGAACATTCCAGTAAATAACACCCATTTATTGACCATATGACACCTTTACTGCTCACATGTGCTTTCAGTGTTCCATGCTACAATTGTGTGTCCACAGATTTGGTAGATGATGAGAAGGACATCTGTGCCAACATGTACCATGTGATGGCTGAACTGTGTTGCCACAGAGGCCCTGTACACATCTGTTATTAACATGTGGTTTTTGTGATCCGATCGCAAGCGGACACTTTTAACCGGTACCGGTGTGAATGCACTCAGATCGGATAGCGATCCGATGTGGTCTGGGCCACGTGTCCACATTCTTTTAGCAGTGTGAATGCAAATCCGTCCTGGGCCACATATGAAGGACCTTCTACTCAGCTGACGTCATCTGAGCCGCTGCAGTTTTACTATGAATTGAACACATTTTTTCTCGATTTGTTTGCAGACACCGCCCCACAATATCAACACTGATCACCACATAATGATCAATACTTTATTTATATTGGTAAAAATCTTTCTTTACAGCTGCACGAGATTCATTCAGCCTCTCCTGACTCATCTCTCTAACTCTCTTTTTCTTA